>NW_003210583.1:208798-211311 GCF_000006405.1 Perkinsus marinus ATCC 50983 | reverse complement strand
AGCTGGCCTACAATCAGAAGACTTATTTAGCTTTGAGGAAGAGTGCTGCTTTGGCAGAGGCCTTAAGAGACACACATGGGCTCTCCTGTCGATCTCAGATTTTCGAGTCCCTGGCCTATAATGCGGTAAAGCACGTTCGTGCTATCAGTGATGCCAGAACAGCGGTACAGGAGTTTTCTCAGCTGATCCTAGCGATTACCTCCAGCGGAGAGTCTTTGACCGGAGCATGTGAGCCAATCATTGAAGGCTTCAAAGAGGCGTTGAACAGGGATGCTGCTAATGGATCCTATCTGTCTCTCGCCACTGCATATGTGAACTTGACTGCTGTCTCGTGTTGCAAGACCGATACGAGCATCGTTCGATTGCTATTGGATCGATGCTTTGCCGACCCCACTGTGCGTCCTGATGACCTCCTACTGCATGCTCGGCCTCTCACCATCCTAGCTCTCTCTAATGGTGCACGTAGAGAAGAGCTGAAGCATCGTCTGGCGAGTGCCCTGGTAGCTCCATCTGATGAGACACTCTCTACGCCGTCGCTCTTACAAGAGTCTGTTGCCTGCCTGTTGCTCTTGGGTGAAGATATCCGGTCTGTTTGCGAGCGCCTAGCGCTGAATATTGAGAATGTCGAGAGGACGGCTGCTGCTATGCGAGCGCGGTTCGAAGTTTCTGCATGACGTTTCCGTATTCACAATGTGAGGTTGTGTTCATAAGTTCCTCGTTTTCAAGTGGTATTGTAAACTCCTGCGAACCCACGGTTGGACACTTGACCGTTGTTGCGGCAAGAAGTACACGCATGAACTCGTGGCTATGAGCTCATACTCGCAAGGGACACCTAATGGGAACTCATTGCGCGTGCCCAGCTGGTCCCTGTGGGACTGCAGCATATTCATTTTTTCAATTCCTCCTAGCCTCTTGTTCGATCCGTCCTGCTCGCAATCACTAACAGCCGCACATCGGATGGCATGGCGCATGGCATTTGTTCCAAGTTACCGTTATATCCTCAGAAAAGGTCCCTTTCGGATCACCGAAGGAATCATATCAACTACGCGAGGAACTCGAGTTCGAATAGCACGTACACTAAACAGGATCCCAGAAACTCCCTTCACATCACCGAAGAGTTACTGGCGACCTGGAACTACACTCAACCTGCTCCATCGTGACCAGCGACAGGCAGTCGGTCGGCATATTGAGAGAAGAGTTAGCGCAGTGATAGCCTGACACACTGCCTCTTTAAAGTGAGGTACCAAACTTATTCTTGCTTAGTTTGCGCGTAAGCTCTCTTGATGGTACAACGGATACCGGGCTGGGGTGCCAGAATTGGACTGAGGGTTCCTAGATCACATCCAGGCCTGGAACTAGTGAGGCAACCATGGCTGGACTCCAGCCACTGGAGAAAAAGGCGCAAGTGACGTGGGCCACGACATGTTGAGTCGATACCTATGCGTGCACCGTGACGCAACAACGCCAGCACGTCACGGGCTATGAACAAAGGCAATGATCCCCAGGATGCGTGTGACCCCCTTATGGTCGCTCCTTTGACATCGTTGCTTTGTCATTTTAGGAGACCGATTTCTCCCTTTGATGCGATTCCTGGTGTTTAGCCTCGTCTTGGTCTCCTATCTATCAGTGGTCGGAGCTAGCGGGTATCACTACGAGTTCCAAGTTGAAACAAAGCATCACTGCCTTGATGACGTTCATGATTCTTTCGGTGAACCCCTCCCTTGCCAGAAGTCTGTGGAGATGGAGACCCTAGGGCTCACACTGCCCGGCATGGAAGATGGGGTGCTCACAACAAGAAGCCACATAATTGCGGGCGCTGATTACGAGATCTCAGTGGACTCTCATCCTAGTCACCCGTACCAATACTTCATGCATATCAGGACAACGGAGTCCTACCGTGTGGAACACCTCATCAACGGCCGGAGCGTTCTGGTTGGTGAGGTGCCGTCGCACCCGCAGGTTACTCCCGCGATCCGGTCAGTCTCTGATCTCGAGCAGGATGGTTGGGCGTTCCTTGAGGTCGACTGCCGCGGGGACTATTGTGAGGACATCTGGACGAAGAAGAGTACCGTTGAGCCAAGTACGGCTAATGGCATTCACCTTACGGGGATGTATGCGAGCAACATTATGCCCGACACGTGGTTTATCTACCTACGTCATGATGATGGAACGCCATTGAGGATTGAAGCCACCAATGAGAGACATGGCGGGACCATTCACCAGCAAACCTTTTTCACCAAATTCCAGAAGCACCCCCACGAGCATTCGATAATGGTCGCTCGGCAGCGAATGTTGGATGCCTATCTCATTGATAACGACGCTGACTCATTTACTCACACGGCAGTGGAGCACACACACCACTTCAAGACGCAACTGTTCTCTGGTATGGTTCCTGTTGCATCGAGGATTCCCCCTATGGTATCAGATTGGATTCCAGCATCGCATTTCGAGAGTACAGGAATCGTCCCGTACCATGTTATCGAGCCAGGGTCTGCTGCAGATTTTTATTTCTC
>NW_003210583.1:207192-208698 GCF_000006405.1 Perkinsus marinus ATCC 50983 | reverse complement strand
AGTTACTATTCTGCTCTACCACCACATATTGCTGATAAACTACGTGACAAGGGCTTCCTCTCGGACCTGGAGGCCCATATCGAGACCAGACTCGGTCGTATGTCCGCCCGGGACATCTCCCTCATATCTCGCTCTACTACTACTATCGGAATCGATCGGATGACGGAAGCCTTCCTTCGATCGAAGGAGATACAGACCGGCAATCTGCTTTACTATTGCGTCACCTTGCTGAAGGCAGGAGTCAGTAGACCCCCTGTTACCTTCATGAACCGCCTGAGACGTGAGATCGACGCCACGTTCACGCAGCTGAAACCGGCCCATATCGAACGCTTCCTGCATGTTTTCATGAACCTTGAATGCTTCAGTGACGAGAGGATCCTAATATGCCTATCCCGTGCTACGGAGTCCAATTTGGACCGTATGAGTCAGCGCAGACTCAGATCGATATTGTTGGCTTTTCATCGGCTATGCAAACCTACTAACTCGTTACTGCCGCAGCTAGCTGCTCGGGTTCGGGCTGCTGTCCCGAGGGAGGCGATACATGCCGAGACCATAGCTTTGCTTATGCGTGCATTTGCGGTAGAGTCACCTCTGAAACAACAGCAGAACACTCGCCTCATCTTGACTGATTTGGGCCGACAACTCGTGGACCGATTGCGATCCGCTACAAAAGGTGCGACTCCGCGGCGATCCTCTCATTCCGAACTGTGCGATGTGGAGCTACTTGGAATGCGTAAACTTGATGGGAGTGGTATCGCTCCAGATGAAACTACGGCATTATCACAAGGCGTTGAGCGTTGGTCTGCTAGGGTTATCAGCCATTCTCTGGAGGATGAGAGGAAGGCTGGTATTCATCCTACACCACCGTCGACTGTTATTACGAGGTACTCGACACCGCAAGCGGAGACCAACGGTATTGCTAGTATACGATATGAACCCGTTCATGAGGGAGATAGAGATGCTACAGTGGATGGACTGGACGAGGAGCAATTGGCAGTTCTGAAGCAGATGGAAGAGGAGGTAGAGCTTATGAGAGAGAAGAAGCAACAGGAGATTACTGGCGTTAACTTGGCGACTGCTGTTGGAGGATCCTCCATGTCTGTTGATCTTGGACCTCGAGGAGAATATGACGACTTCATTAACTCAGATAGAGTGCCACGCTTGATGCACGTCGTAGCCGGTGGTCGGCATCCTGCTCACCACAGACTAGTAAGGAAGTTGAGGCGTATGGAGAGGAAGCTAGCTGATATCAATCCGGCCGAGGATGAATATGACGAACCCGTGATAAAATACCGAGAATATCGGGAGGTGGTGAGGCGGTGGAAGGCTCGGAAATCTCGGGAGCTCACGGGAGAAGAAAAGCATCGACTGGCTGCGGGCTATGAAAGCTTCACGATACGATGGCGAAAGTGGCGACGGAGGATTCTCGCCAAATACAGTACTGTTGATTTTGCTTCTGTAACGAGGATGCCCCTGCTAAACTACAGCGACGTGTTGCGTATCCGA
>NW_003210583.1:206219-207092 GCF_000006405.1 Perkinsus marinus ATCC 50983 | reverse complement strand
TCAACAGCGACTTCTTTACATGGCGTACTTTTGTGTCCATTCTCTACCAATTTCGTCATGCTTCGCTCGGTTGGTCTTGTACATATGAGCAATCTCGGGAACAAACGGATCATCAGGGTTGGGATCGGTGAGTAACGATGAGATAGACAACAGAACCTGTGTTGATAGTATGGTAGTGATGTTATAATATACAGCCTCTTACCTTGGATATAGTTAGTGCTGGACTCCACTGATCCTTGAGGATATCGAGACAGATGGAACCATTGGCACTAATATTGCAGTGATATATCTTAGTGGTGAAGTGGCACTTCGGGGGCTTGAAGGGATAATCACTGGGGAAGTTTATGTTAAGGAAGAAGACACCGCCTTCATAAGGAGAATCTTTAGGGCCCATGATGGTTGCTTGCCAATGAAACATATCATCACCTGCAGACATCACATACGAAGGTGCCACTAGTGGACGGAGGACGAACCTATTGGGCCAGCAGAGCAGTTCGCTGGAGGGTCACGACTGAGCTCCTCGAGCTCTTTGTTGATGCGTCTTAAAGCCATACTAACTAATAACGAGAAAACTACTGAGTATCGAAGTAACCTACAAGAACGAGTTAGAAGCTCTAACCTAGAGCCGAGCAATGCAACGAACTAACTGAAGTTTCTCGTCGATTGTCAACAAACACTTATAATACCACTCGTAGTGAACGGTGAAGCGTAGATTATTTACCTCAACAGCTTCTCTGCAGCTGATTTCAATCAGTCTTGGCCAATATCATCGTAATACGAATTTCGACTTGCCCTCGTCGAGCTCTCGTGAAAAAACGGTCAAAGAAAGGAGCAGCATGTCACAGTCCGCTGAGCCGACGACAGCTAGAACGA
>NW_003210583.1:202794-206119 GCF_000006405.1 Perkinsus marinus ATCC 50983 | reverse complement strand
TCGTTACAATCGTGGAGATCTTATCTGGAAATTTCCTTTGGTTTGAACTTTCGCGCCCCTACTCAGGCACCAACGACGCTCGCGCGTGATCCAAGATGCGAGTCGCGCTCTAATATGGTGGGGTGCTGCTCCTAATCTCTCTTGGCTCAGTGCTCTCCCGAGATGTCGGCAGTTCGTTCTAGCTTCAGAATCCGAGTGCGCTTGGTGAAGGACGGGTTCGTGATAGGTACCATATCTCGGCATCGCGGCATCCCGAGCGTCGAATTGCAGCGAGTTGCTCGACAGACCAAATCGGTTAGCAATGGTTGAGGATGTAGCATGCGAAGAGATACTGAACGAGTATCTTCGTGGGTTGAGGAGGATGCTAGCCGTTGGGAAGCATCGAGTCAGCTCAAGTCATCAGGATTATTTCGAAACGTAACAAAATTTGTTGGTGCAGCGCTTACAATATCTTCTTCAGACGCGCGGAGAGGCTCCATGAGGCATTGTCGCGGAGACTAGGGAAATTGAGTACCCAGCAATATTCGTCACTTGGCAGTGGACGCGGTCACTCCTTGCAGTTTCTCGTAGGAGCCAGTATAGTCGTAGACGTGATAGGAGAAGCAGGCCCCAGGACTTGAGCCCGGTGTCTGTTGAGGAAGAGCTCAGCCCTCGATGCCCTCCACAAAGGATCCGATCATCAAGGCAATTAGATGGCTCCGTACAGTCTTTCGTTGTCGATGACACCTTGTCGTTTCCCCATCGACTCTTCCTCGCCATAGTTGCTTGTCACTATGTGGCGAGCGAGTAGCACTGTAGCGCGGATATATTCGTCATCTAGCCTTTTTTTCGATTCCTCCTGAATATCTATTGCAATACGTCTACCTTGTAGGCAGTGCCTACAAGGCACTTGTCTCACTCTCGTTTTCTTTTTTCATTCTATCATCAACCTTGTTGTTCCTATCGCAGTCCTCTGAGCGATAGACACAGGGATGCTCGAGCGAGCAGCGAGACTATGGGAGCTAGGAGTTACCCAGTAGGTGGCGGCCACTGCATCATGCTCGCATACTCTCGTGATTAGGCATCGAGCAGCTCTTCCTGGACAGCTTCCCGACGGCTGCCCTCGCGGTGGACACTGGGACGGCAGTCCGTGGAGTCCTTGCCGCTATCCACGCCCGAGAGGTACGTTGTGTATGCATGCAGTAATTGGTTATACCACTCCTCCCGTAGTTCGTGTGTGGGTTACCCCTCCCATCCGAGAATGAATGCCGCACGACACTGTGCCCGGCGTGAACCAAGTTCTCCTAAGCTTGTGAGAGATCCCCGCGAAATGTCCTCGTGCTCGAAAGATAGGGCTAACCAAGGGGTGAAACCAGAGCCTCTGATAATAACGGGCTTTGAGGAGTTTGATGAGGAACCCGTGGAGAGACGGAGAGAGTCTGGAAGGGTACTCATTGGCTCTGCTGAAGATATTTATGAGGTTGGAAAGAAGGTTGAGCCGAACAGTGTAGGAGGGAACGATGATCAAGAGAGGTGAGGCGACACTGGGAAGTTGCTTTTCACGTGTAGTCCAAGATGGTTTTGATCGATATGTAGGAGAATTCAGCAGTGATAGTAATGACTTTTCGCACTTTCGCATTACGATGTCCTCGGTAGCTCAGTATTGTCACTTTTCAGCGCTAGCTGCCTACTTCCACACAGGTACTCCTTAGCTTCCGAGGAGCATCACATCCACGTGCCCTCGTCATCCTCAGCATCATCTCTACCCCTAGGAGGTGGGGCTCTATTCCTTGGGTACCCGTAGCCCTGACATCGTGCAGGTGCCGACGGTTATCGCTTCACATCAATTGACTTCATGGATTCACACAAGTCGGGTGTGTTGTCGAGGAACTCGGCGGGATAAGGAAACGACTGACTGAATGAGTTGATGTCTTACCGGATCCTGTATTCAATCAGAGCTCTCCGTGCTACGTCACCATGCCATGTTTCACTCAGTATTTATGCTGTTTTTTGGAGAGTGGTGGCAATACGAGGCTTCGGGGCTCATTCTCGTGCTATCGCCTCTATTCTGGGGATTCGCTCATGAGACAGGAAATTTTATCCCTGTTTGCCATGCTGTTGCGTCTCTGTTGCAGCTGCCTTGTAGTCTTCCTTGCTCGTAGCCAATACTCGACTCAAGACCCAGCGGCTGATACCATTATACTACCAGAAGACAGTCTAGTTAGAACTGAAGATGGTAAGATCTTTCCATACCACCGTCGAAGTAGTACAGCAGCTTCCTGTAGGTAGATGGCACAACAGCCAGCGAGAGAAGGTTGACTTCATGGACGCCTGTGGGTGAGAGAGATGCCTCGACAGGTTCCTAGTAGTCGGCTGAGGTGTAGATATATAGCTCCAACGTTGGAGGCGGCATCGGCATCTCAATTGCCGACACACGGTTGCCACCCTCCGTTATCGCCCGACGCAGGGACGCAGAAAGAGCTAGAATGGAATGCTCTGTCGGATTTCTTCACTCAACTCGATGGCATGAACTGGAGGAATAAATACGGATGGTTGGAAGGAGAGCCTTGCTGGAACGGATGGTATTCACTGGTAACACCCTCTCCGGTGGAATGTGTTTTGGGAGCAGGTACGGTATAGAGTGCAATGAGTTCGGCTTTGTACGGTCTATATCGCTGTCGGATAATCGATTGAGGGGCAGTGTACCATCGAGTATCAGCTACTTGATATACCTAGAGGTGAAGCCTTAGGATCGATAAGTAGTAGACTGCTCGCTCAAAAGTGGAGTTAATTATACTTGTGAGATTTCTATCATCGAGGAGGCTTGTCGATTAAACATTTGCTCCAACTCCTGAAGAGTCGCAGTCTCCTCTTTGTAATGGTGACTTCCTCAGGAGCTCTACTTGCACAACACTGCGGACTCCTTCCACTCCTTTACTAATGAGAATATGAATAGGATATCAGGCACGCTGCCGAGGCTGAGTCCATTGAAACGCCTTCAGGTGAACGCCATCATCAGTTTGGCAGATATCGACAGTATTGTAGGTGCTGGACATCAGTGGGAATCAAGTGGACACTCTTCCCCATGATTTGTAATGTGCGGTGTAGTTCCTTCTCTGTTGGGCGCGCGCGCCATCTTGATCGATATGGCAGTCTCCTGGATTTAGGTTTCCAGGTATTTGAACACGAATTTGGAGATACTCTCGGCGTCGAGAAACCGCCTGACGACTCTGCCATTGTACCTTGGGAGGTTGCGCAAATTGAAGATTATTCAACTTGAAGACAACCTCATAGATGATATCCTCCCGATACAAGATGTAACACCTTCCCTATGCGTGCTGATGAT
>NW_003210583.1:180407-202694 GCF_000006405.1 Perkinsus marinus ATCC 50983 | reverse complement strand
CCCATCCCAAGTGAACGAGGCCGCTGAGGTGATGGATGGCTCGTGAAACTCAATTTGAGTAGTATAGGGTTCAGTTGGTCACGGTTCTCTAGGGTTCGTTCGCCACGACAAATTTCCTCCACATAATGAAGTCTGTGCATTTCAGAGGCTCATCAATGCTGATGGTGATAAGTATCTCACAGCTGAGCAGTACAATGAGAAGATGGTCACGCCTGGCGAGTAGCCTTGTTGGTCGGACATAATTTTCAATGGCCCTTGGAAGGGCACTAACGACATCTCTTTTTATTCATGCCGATATGAAGGGGTTGAGTTGAGTCGTTATTATGAGCAGTAGTAGGAGTGTCGAGTATGCTTCTCATCAGGGCTTGCAGAATTCAATGTCTGGTTACAATCCCCCCGAGAGTAGCATGCTCACTCGAGGTGCTATCAGTCGTTTGCCGACTATGAGCCCAAATGAGCTTAATGGGTAGGTGCACGGACGGTAGGGACCTCGCACTTCAATTGTTTCTAGCAGTAGTGATTCTATCAAAGTTAAGTCGATGCATGCCCTCCTCGCCATTGCTTTCTCCCTTATTTGTCTTTCTTCTCCTATTTCCACTGTATGTGTTATCATCAAGCTCATCCACGGTCTGGATATACATGGCTCTAGTTGAATCTATCGAACGTCTCCTCATCGTGCGGCCTCTATCAGGTACCATCCAATCCTTCAGATCACGGCTGTAGCAGCTATGGGTACAGCCGACAACGGGACGAGAAGGCTACGTGTTGTGGTCTCTGATGGGATGTAGGTTGTCTCTGTCTTCTCCTTGGTCATTGTGTGTCAGCCATTGCTCAAGTGCAATGCCGTTTGGACATCTCTTACCGGGTAATGTACAATTCCGACAGTACGCGCTGGTAGGCGGGTGGAAGCCTTGCAACCTCACAATTCCTCAACAACCCAAGTATGGTAATCTTCTTGTCAGTGTCGATGTACGTTCTCCTCTGCCAATGTGAAGGGTAAACACGTATTCCTAATAAAGGATTGCGAAGAGGTACTCGAGAGGACTCGCTGGGGATGTTTTCTCCTATGGGCTAATATCGTTTCGTTGGCTCCTCTCCAGGCGATTCACACCTCTATGAAAATTCTCTTTATTTTTAGGGCACTCATAGTCTTCAGTGTGAACACCTCTTTACAGATTCTTTATGTCCTCTTTCAGGTGTGCCCGCCGCTACGCGATGCTATAGGAAACCCGGTAATCTATCGTCCGAGCTCAGCGACGACGATGCCTAATAATGCTGCTAACGAGAATGTACCGTCTCATGGGGTGAGTCCTATCTCGTTGGATCATCATCATCATCGTTACGGATCTCATCTTGTAGTCTAATAGTATTTGAGGAGGTCTTCCCTTCAGAATGGTATGGCTCAGCCAGCTGGACGTGGTTCACAGTTGCAGCAGTACCCCACGCTCGATGTCCCAACAACGACTGGGGGGTACCCGCAATACGGAGGGTCTGCTACTACCACAGTAAGCTCCCCTATGTTACTTGTACGGGAGGCGTCTTGGGTGTAGACGGGGTACCAGCAGCAAACACAACATCAATATCAGCAGCCCCCCAGTGGTGGTGGTAGCAGTAGTGGAGCAGGGTCCTCAGGGGCATCGGGTGGAAGGCAACTGCCAACTTTTATGGAGCAGCAACAACAAACACAAAATCCGCATAAAGTCACTGGACCACCACTACGGGCGAATCCGACGAATCCTTACCAGGTGAATCGTCGGCATATAGTATATGCCATATACCATCCTTCCGCCACATCGTGCCATTTCAGCAACATAACAACCAGCAGCAACCCGTGGGCGGTGGGATGCTCAGTCGTCACCAAACAGTCTCCTTGGGTGGTAACACTCAGCAGCGACCTATCGCAGGAGCCGTCCAACCCGGTCGCCCACAACCGCCGCATCAGCAGCAGCAGCACTACGGTGGACCTCAACAACCACACAGTAGTGGTAATAAGGCACTCATCAAGGACTTCCGAATGGATATCCTGGTCCCTTGTTAGGTCCCGTGTCGTATCGTCCTGTCGCTAGTGATATCATCCCGATATCACAGCTCAGCGTGTACTCACAGAAGTAGGAATATCCAGAGTGGTACCATCCTCAGCTGCTACTTGCTATCAGGTGGACCATCAAGGGTAGAGTGTCGAGCAAATCGGACGTACGAACCTTCGTCAACGCTCGAGGAGAAGGACAGCTGTTCTCAATCGAGTTAGTCGATGATCAAAACGGCGAGATTCGAGCGACCTTCTTCAACAGCGTAAGTCCTCCCTGGTCAGTTCTCTCGCCACTTGCTGGTGTGTAGGCTGTCACTAAGTTCTACCCTGCTATCCAACAAGGCAGAGTGTATACTTTCAGTAAGGGCCAAGTGAAGCAAGCCAATGCTAGGTTCAATCCAGGAGCAGCCTATGAGGTAACGTGATAACCCTGAGTAGATGATGAATGCCTTTATCAGCTCACTTTCAATGATGATGCCATTATTGAGGAGGCCAACGACTCAGCTGATATACCGCGGATACTGTATAAGTAGGATAAGTGCTTACAGGCTGGAGAGATGAGGACTACTTACTGTCAGGATATCAAAGATCGCTACGATTCAGGATCGCAACGCTGATGAGTTCGTTGATCTATGTGGTATCATCACGCATTGCGCTCCAATCTCTACGGTACTACAGCTATCGTCAACCTCTACCATTCTTGAGGCGTATCATCATTATAGTTGTGTAAGTCCTGCTATGCTTCAGATTGTGGTGAGGAATACTGGACAGGAGAGGGCACGACGAAATTTCACCATAGTTGACGATAGTGGTTGCTCTATTGAGATGACGGTGTGGGGAGAGACGTAATGACGTCACTCATTCGGGGCTGGGAAGATGCTGCTTGTAGGGCCCAGAATTGCGGAGTGGACGAGAATAGAGTGCAGTATCATCCTGTTGTGATGATAAAGAACGTACTCAATGCGCTAGGACAGTCCAGAATGTTCTGCTCTGTTTCCCAGGCTCGTATCAGTAACTATGGTGGGAAGAGTCTTACGACTGCCTCTACCACCACTTTGGAGGTGGATCCTGACGATTCTCGGGCTTTTGAGGTCAAGAATTGGTGGCTGCAAGGGGGACAGACAGGTAGGGGAATAGGACGAGACTCATCGATGGCTAATGCTATACGCATTTTTATATGATGACTACTACTGTACATGTATTTATAAGGTGCGGTACAAGCCTTGTCGAGTGGAGGAGGTGGTGCTGGAGGGAACGCTCCTAAGACGGTTATTGAGTAAGCTGCACTTTGGCATAGTACGACCGCTCTGTATCACTGCATAGCTTGGAAATTGGCATCTATAAACTGTTTCGGAATCACACTGATCACCGGACTGGCGGGGTTCTGTTTTATTCCTTCCTGTTCTTCCCTTTCCAGCGTCATGAGGATGGACAACAACCTCTACTTGAGCCTCTCTGGCCAGGCATCATCGGATGTCCCCAATTCACGTCCTGTCAATACCCACAACATTCCGCGCGCAACAGTAGCGCAGATCTACAAGTCCAACGACAAAGTAAGTGATCCTCTCTGTGAATCGAGCATCGTCCACGTGGCTATCTTAACACCGTATAGTACCCTCCTTCTGTTGATACTATTGGACGTTGTCCTCAGCCTCTCTACTATACAAGTTGCATAACGGAGATACCTGATGGTCGTGGCGGTATACGTAAATGCAGCAAGAAGGTCGAGCAGGATATCTCTACAGGGACGTGGTCATGTGAGTACTACTCTTGCTGAGTTCTTCGAAATACACCACCACAGATAGATGAAGCTTCCAGCTGTTCATGTGAGAGTCCCTGTTTGTGTAGGTATTGAAGGCCATCAAAATCCGCAATGCATGCCAAGGTACATAATCAGTATCAAACTAGCCGATATATCCGGTACACTCTTTTTGGCATGAAATCGCGGCTCAACGACTATCATCATTCAGGTGAAGTGATGGTGAGGGCATTTGATGAGCAGGCCCAGGCTCTGCTCGGGGTGAGATCGGCAGTTCCTTGCTTTGATGAAATGGTAATCTCGGCAGGTATCGGCGCAAGATATGATGAACGGTATGGGGGAAGATGAGATTGAGACTCTCATCAACAACACTCAATTTAAAAAAATTAATGTAAGCAACTGGTCTCGTACACCTCGATCTCAAATGCGACGGATGAGAACACAAATGGCCGCAGCCGTTTGTTGGATGTAAATCCAAATTAAGATTGAAAGTTCCACTTCTGTAAACACTAGGAGAATGGGAGTTTGAATTCGTAGGTGAAGCTCTTGGGAGATCTTCGAAACGCATGCCCGAATCCGCAGTAGAATCTGCTTGTCGGCAACTGTGTGGTAGGTACGGCTCCGATCGAAAAAGGAGGTGTACACCGATGAGGAACGTGTGAATGTATCGATGACTGACTTCACTCCAATAACCGACCAGATCCTCCAACAGGATGCCCAGCAAATGATGCAGCAGATCGAGACGTGAGTGCTGGTGCCGGCATCAAAGTGAACCATTTGGTCGGCAGATATTTGCAGAAGGTCGATCCCAACAACGGGTCAAGAAATTGATATTTATTATGCGTTGAGAATTGAGAGTTTCAATTATGATATCAGTTCATTATTGGGTTGTTTAATTAGAGTACTCACACTTCCCGCATGTGATCCTTAGCTCGCCTTTGTTGGATACAGGAGCTTCACAACCTGGAGCGTTGCCTGGAAATTTTCTAAGGTACCGTCGATCGAAGTCGTCGAGTTGGTGAATGGAATAGCCAGCATACCGCGATAACAGATGGATACAGCTTGTTCCCTTCGGCATTGTCTATTCGAGCTCCAGAATATAGGGGTGCAAATATTGTATAAATAGTGTGGGGAAACTTTTCCTGGAAAAGTGTCGATGAACCGGCGTGGTTGTAGATCTCAGTGATGTCGAAACCAACTAGATCATGTGGGCTGTTTCCAAGGAATTCGCGCGTCGCGACAAGCAACCCTTCTCTGTCTTGTGGAACGGTGGGCGATCAAGAGGTCATTGCTACATAGCTCATCATCGCTCAGCGGGTTACATCATCCTGACATTACTTCTCTCGTGCGCACTGGTCGTTACAGATGCGTGTTTTATGACGTTGTATATTTCCGTATAAATGGCGACTGTTCGCCCACGTGGGTCTTCCCCGTTAGGCGGATAGATCGGGTTTTTTCTCCTACTATTTTTACTGAGTGGCATTTGGTTTCAGAGCTCAGCCCTAGGTGATGAACTCTCAATGCGGGTAGTACGGCTACAGGACTTGGATTCTTCGTTCAATGATCCCTATCGAAGGACCAGGAAGGAGCGCCACTATTGTTTTTGATGACAGCGATGAGTTCTTCGATAAGTACGGATCTTACGAAGACTACCTCGATGCGCAAATCACCGAAAAAGATACGTAAGAGCACAGTTAAACATGCGCGACAGATGCCGTTTCGATCTGTGTTTCATTATGTGGATTTTCATCAAGCCTGGGAAGTCCCGTCCTTGTATCCGCAGATTTTACCTGGGAGGCACCAAACTTGCGCGTCAGCTTGTGGAGCTTGGTTGTAGGAGAGGAGATGTGCGGAGAACCACAGTGATGTCTGAGTTGACTGAATCTACTTGATCCCAGGTTATGTCTCGGGATGAGTTCAACGAGAAGCGCGAAGCCGCGGAAAGGGAAAAAAGGCGTCAATTACAAGGCATGGTTAAGGTCTGTTGGAGGCTCCACTGCCATGTAGTCGTCAGTGATGAGACACTGGAGAGTTAGGTGCTTGCCTCTGCGAACAAGGACCTCACTGCCTTCCCCACTCTAAGGTCATGCGGAATTGGGGTATACATCACGAGGAAGTGTTGACTGTCAGACACTTGGCAGCTAGGGAGGAGATGGCCAGGAGTGGAAAGATCTCTTGTATCATCTTCATCCGCGATAAGAACTCTAAAGGGCAGGAAATCAGCGGATACATCGACTACGGTCACAGGCTGAGGACGGATGACTTCGAGGCTTACTTCTCAAGTAGTATCATCCCCTTCAACTTGTTCCGGACTCGATACGAGCGAACCTTACATATCATCGTCTTCCGAGATTGGTGCTGCGAACCATGTGACAATCAGGAGAAAAACGTATACTACCACGGCCCACTGACCTGTGTTTCTACAACTGGGAGACTCAACGATGTAGGACCACTCCCAAGATCTTCGAATTGAAGCAACACTACAGTATTCCATCTGACAGGTACAGCCAACGAAAGTCCCAATTTCCAGGTTCTCCCGGACACAAAAATGGGCCTGTTATTCAGGGTGAGCTTCCACTGCGTGGTATTCGAGGCAAGTATCAGCGTGTCAGAACAAGAGAGATCGGAAGCTGATAGATGTCAATCCGGAACGTGATCCTGGAGACAATTCGGAACGTCACGACGTCACGTGAGAAGCTTGGGTGGCGGTTAAGTCACTTCCTGCTCAACTCAGGACAAGTGAGTACCTCCAGGTAGTTTTCTTTGACCACATGCCCAGAAGGAAAGCATGAAGTATCGTTGGTTCATCCGTTCCTGTCGAGTTACTCAGTGTACAGCAACGTGATGCTCAGAACAATGAGTTACTCAGTCATATCATGTAAACCTTCATATTCGAGAACATTGAGGGAACTATGTGGTGGGGGAACCAGTGGAGTGCTAGTGCACTGAGTTCGAGCAAACTTGCACATGTGGCCCCTATTACAACCCTCTGCTCCTTCTGATCAAACTATTCACAAATCTATTCGGAGAATGGGGCCGCTATGCCACCGGTTTAGAGTTCCCCAGACGCGAGTGAGTACATTGAGCCCTTGGATTTGGATGAGAGCATCTCACTAGAGGGAAAAATACACTGTGCAGCTACACATTCTTACATGGTATTTCTTTTTCGTGGGTGAGGACTTCGTTTACATGGCCAATAAAGACAAGGACAACAACTTCTTCGAGGAAAATTCTACCTACGGGTACTATCGAAGAATTCAGTTTCGAAACTCCATGGAGAGTGTCACTAACAACGCAACCAATCTATAATGGATATCCAACATCCATGATTCCATTTTATAACACTCATGATCCAGCTCCGCGTCCCGCAGGTGCTTCTTCTGCAAGGGTTGCCCATTCCTCAGGGAAAAAGTAATCTCTGCATGGATAATCTCCCCTCCGCTACTGTGACTAACTCGACTTACGGCAGGTGGTCCTCGTTCTCTCGTATATACTCGACTAGGCGATCCTTCAACGATTCCTTCCAAGATGATGGTAACCTCTCCTCCAGTTGAGAGACGAGCTGATAAACATTCCTAGTTTAGTACACTGTGTTGCCAGCAGCTACCTCGTCTGTCACGCTCTGGTCCTTCAGTGACCTTTCATCATCACCGCTACTCAATATAGTTCTAACGGTCGAAAGGAGTTCTGCTTTCCCGCTCTTTGTCAGAGAAGCGGTGAAAGACGTGAATCTGAGGTTTTAGCAGAAGGATTCGAGGCATTACCACACACGGTGATGGAGGTGCTGTTACACCACTAGAGTGCGCAGCCGGCATCATGTCAAATGGAAAGACGGTTGTTGCTCAATTGAGCACTGACCTACCTCTCGTGGAACAAGGCCTTCGCCCAACTATCTTCGAGGTACTCGATAATCGCTTTGGTCTGCCCATCGGAGCACTTCTTGGATCTATGCCAGACCGTACGGGAGTCAGGCTAACATCAGCGCTCCTTATCACATGTCATTGAGATAGGCGACTGGCATGCCAAGCAACGCGTGCAAGTTATGCAGCTCCAGCGGCTCTCCCCCCAGATATCTGGCCAATACACAATCACGAGGTTATCGGATCTCCCACATGGAAGTACGTCAATTCTGATATCTTCCCCAACTTATCAACCTTCATTTCACAGAAGTGCCCTGTGCCCAGTGATTGATCTAGATCGTCGGTGACGATAGTATCTGAGCAGCTAAACTCAACACCCTCCAATAGTTCGCCTCTATCCCCTGCCCGCTGGGATTTTCCTATAATCCTCATCGCTGGGACATACTAATCTGTAGTAGTGGAATAAGCCGGGCAGTAGTCCGGTAGAGACATGAGGATGCGAGAATTCCGGCAGGAGATGGTTCTGAAACCAATGAGGTATTAGACACGGGTGAATGAAAGTTTACGATAGACTCGCTTGTCGATGACTGCAAGTTCTCATCTTCCTGAGCCTCACCAAAAGTAACATCTCCCGAAGCTTCAGCCATAGACCGTTCAGGATCGAGGCACCTGATTAACTCTCGAAAAAACGGACAGTTTCATCGCCAGCAAGAAAACTATAACATATCACGAGACAGAGCACCAGGAAATTATTTTACTTGACAATGGCCTCAGCTAGCCTGCCGCCAACCTCACGACCATTGTAGCCATCCAGGCGCAGACTCTGATGGAATTCTGAGAGCCGTTCCATCACTTCTCAGCTGCACCGGGAAGCTCACTCCTCGTCCCTCTGCCGCTACCCTGAGCTTCTACATACCGACGGGAGAACTCACAGAGAGTGCCGGCAGCGAAGATATTTTCGTCTATAGTTCGGAAGAGGTGGTCCACAATGAGACGTCCGTCATACCTATGCAGTCAATCGCCCTCTACTGCCACTGCGTAGGCCTTACACAAGCTCATTGGCGTAAATGCACGAGAATATTCTCGGGTCGACGCTGTGACCATCAGCTGTGAGCAAAACTCGGCAAGTGATCTTGTATCTGATACAGGCCCCGATGATTTCGGCGCATACGATTGGATTATTACTGTATTGGATCCTCCGAGGTGTTCGCCTTTAACAGCCTCTCCAGAATCCCTCGTACCTGGTATGAACGTAGACAGAGCACACAGAGCTAGGCGAGGACATACTGGTCCTCCTCGTGTTCCTTGCGGCTCCTCGGACTTATCCTACAAGCAGCAATCGCTCGCCAGCCCAACACCAGCAAAGCTTCCCTCACCGTATCACCAGGTAACCCGATGAGCCTGACTGCACTAAGCCGATGCCTGGTGTCTTGCTCCACTCCTGTCAGAGTGAGGTCACTATGGACCCGTACCTATTCCCTCCGGCTGTGGTCTCCCCTACAGCGCAGGTGGCAGTACTCCGATGCTCTCCAGAACGCAGTGCAACTTCTGCTCAACAGCCTCGCCTTCTTCAAAGGCGTCCACAGGCAGTACTTCGTCCTCATCCGCGATAGTCTCACGACCTGACATCCACAGTCCAATGCCACTGATCAGGACAGGTGACTACTTCTTCTGGGCGGTAGGACCAGCACGATCTTCTTAGGAGGGACAAGCCTGCCGAGCAAACCTTGAATCTGAAGCAGGCACTTATCCAGTCCGGCTCAAGACGGATGACCCCTAACCGCGCAATAGGAATCGAGAGCTCTCCCGTAGATAACCACGTAGCTGAGTGGATTCCATATCAGAGATTTGAGCAGGATAGAACCATCTCCGAGAATCTTGTCACATGAGCTGTCGGCGGATGACAAACCTGATGACAATGTTTGTTCGTAAGAAGGTCGACCTGAATCATCTACAGCCGTTGACGTGTCTAAACCCCAATGGTATGTCGGCGACTCCCATCGAGCGGATATTAAGAGAGTGCAGACCACGATCTTGCAGACCCGGTGTGAAGACCTGAAGTAAAGCCAATCCTCTGCCACATTGCATCGAGCTCATTCGAACCAGATAGTCATAAGGAACTTCGATAAGTCTTCCAGAAGCCTCTGCTTCCGAACCGTCCTCACAGCTCGGTACCACAGAGATAGTCTTCGCGCCTCGATTGAGGGATATCATCCTCGCATCTAGTATGCGCACACGAGAGTCCATCATGAGACGGCGCAGCTCCCGAGGGGAGAATCTGGGAAAGCCTGCATGCTCCACGGACGTCCGTTACATAGAGATCCTCACGCGCCAGTAGTGGCAGTCAAACGCCTCACTTGGCGGAGCGACGCTGTGTGGCCTCTCTCGGACGCCTGGCTCTTGAACAGACGTGACAGAGAGGCTTCTTGGTGAGTGAGTGCTGTGAGGAACTGATGCCTACCACAACGCAGTCGTCATCATACACTTACGGTCTAGGTCATCATCCAGGAAATAGCTGATCCCCCCGGGTGCCAATAGCGTAAGCGAGGTGAAGTGGAGCCTGGGCATCGACATTAGCGATGACAGGGCCGACAAGCCAGTATCAGAAGCTCCAACGACGACCTGTGAGTAGGATGGACGGCTGCTCGTGGGTGTTGAGGGGCCTACTATTCTCGCGTTGACGATGCACTTCTTGTCGAGTATCATCTTTTTCGTGAGGATCTTCATGGACTCGCACTGCGTATAAGCATCCCGTCTACAAGGACGAACGACATTGTTGATGTTGATGAGAGTGGCCAGCCGTGGGATAATAGGACTCACAGTGTTCCCTCGAGGAATCGGAGCCGCTTTCCGTGAGTCTCGAGAGCTTTCTCTTGCCTACCACCAATACTCTCCTTCCACTCTCGCTGCTGCCATCGTGCTGTAGGAGTGTCTGACTCGTCCATCTAAGATAAGACGCAAGCTATGTGAGGCGCCGACTAGCAGACGCTTCGGTTGCATGTTAAACTCTCGACAGGATTGAACTCCCCTCATATGAGTGTGTGAACACGTGTCCATACCACAAACGACAAAGCGCGTACTCGGGCAAAGGTAGTCGCGGTTGGCGGAATCCGCTTGATGGTGGTCAAGCCCGGCAGACGTCTTGGACGTAGGTGCACCTGAGATAATGATACGATAATTAGATGCCCTGCTAACATGTCATATGCATTCGTGACGCTGCTGATTCCTACTAAGATGATGGAGAGCCGGATAAACAGAGGGACGGAACAAAGCCTAGGCAACCCCTGAATGCCTACAAATTCATCAAGAATGCCACTTCTCCCAGATGAGCTCGCCAAAGACAGTCTAGAGTCATCGTGACTAAGACTGTTACTAACCGCGATAGACCTGCAGTGAGAATCCCTTTGGCCTCAATATCAAGTCTTCACATGAGTCGAGTTCCCAGTGCAGTATTGGCCATGTTCAGTATCCTTCTGGTCTGTCCGATGAGTATCGGGATGATGCCCCAGTGGATGAGGCGACAGCAAGAGCCAGAGCCCTTATATGCAGCAGGGGAGAGGTACTGGTCTACGTCGTAGCAGTCTGACTCGATGCACAGATGCATAAACGACGAACAGCGAGTAGCTACTGACATCGTAAAATGTCTATCGGATCCGCCTCTTTGTCGTTACTGGTGATCATCTCTACCTGAAGAGAGTCGTGATGCCTCTACCATACCGTGACGAGGCTTACCCCGATCATTGCAACAGGCTGAGCGTCGAGGAGGACTGCAATGACGATTACCTCGTCATTTTCGTACCGCCTGTGAGCAAAATGGTTCCTGTAGGGTGAGCAGACGAAAGCATACCGTTGCAAGGAGTCTCGGTGCTTGTCAGTGATGGATGATGCTACAGGCTCGAGCTTAGACCAATCGAGAGAGGCTGAGCAAAATCCCTGCGAGCACTGAAGTTCGGCTTCCGCGCTACCAAGACTTGAGCTGCGAGGGAGCACGGCGACTTCCCAGTGAGGGTTTCGATCGGTGAGTAGCAGTGGACTGCCCGATATCCGGGCAAAGAAAGAGTCGCGATGGGCGAGGTATCTGATCGCAAGAGTGAATAGGCTCCTGGAAGGGCTGCAGGCTCGTTGGACTCACAGAACGTGATGAATGGTAGTGCCAATCTTAGGGCGGATTTGGGTGAACATAGATGAGAGGAAGTTGCTCTGAGGCACGTCGTGAGGCTGCGTGAGGACGCAGTAGTTTTTGTCTGGGAACCTGAGGCGAGCGACTGACATTCAACTGCTCGATGAAGCTCTCTTTGCCTTTTGTGTTGTGAAATACGAATTTAGAAAACGACCAAAGTTAGTTTCAAGTTTGTGGAATTATTTCTCAAGCAATCTCATAGTCTGCAACCTTCTTCCTCACGAATGACTCGTTATTGTATGAAAAAACTCATGAGGTGGGGCTCGATGGAATTGAAGAACTCACATAGAAAATGCAGGCAGCAGGAAGTCCGGGCTGTGGCGTTGATACTGTGGATCAAGACAGAACATATTGATGCAGAATACGTCCTTAGCAGACCTACAGAATACCAATACAAGCCTAGGAGAGAGATGATGATGATGAGTCGGACTGTGGCACGTCGGATAGCCAAAGGTCATGCGAAGGCGGTAGGGACAGCTTAGCGGTCGCTGCTTCTGGCTCATGCTCGGTGACAACGGGAGGCAACTCAGTGAGGCCGCAGAGGGTCCTAACATTCCAAGACACTCAAACAAAGAGAGGTAGCACAGTCGCACATGATAGATGCGTCGAGTGCTTCAGTGCTGAGGTCATCTTGTGACAGGCCTCCCCATAGAGTGAGGACCATCTTCAACACGGCTGAGTCCGCCTAAATGAGGACCGAAATCAGCGATAGTTACGATAGATAAGATAGTTAGTATAGTTCTGATAGATGAGCATCAATGCCGACTTACTGGAAGATCACTCTCACTCAACATAGCACATATCCCATCCACACCGGAACGCTCCTTGGGCTCAGTGAGGGCTGCACCAAAAGAGGAAATTCTAACGTATCACATGTCTTCAGCATTGCTCACTAAGAGCTGCTGCTCCCTGGCTTCCATCACGAGTAGGAACTTGCTGACACAACCTCCCGTAACTGCCAACCACGGATGAGTAAGATCGCACTATGACTATCCTCATCACTTATACGTACCCAGTCGATCGTGCTTCCAACAAGGCATCCCCAATGCTTCGACGGAGGTCTTCATCAATATCAAGGAATGTGTCCAACGTGCTGGTGACCTCTCCTATCGGCCGGGGAGAGGTAGTGCTGAGAATACTAGTGAGCGCCACGAATAGTATTCGAGGTGCTTTTACTGCTGGAAGAGGTCTTCTAGAGCTTTCTGCAAATCTGCAGGGGGGAGGCTACGACAAGTGTCACCATCATCAATGGGAGTATGTTCAAGAGCTGAGACCACAGCTGAGATGAGCTGTGGTATCTAATCAGAGAATACAAGCTGCCAGTGTTGGAGGAATGTATGTTCGCTCCCCTCAGCTAAGATCAAAAGTTTCCTCGCTTATGATGGAAGTTCACACTAAAGGTCAGGGAAAAGTGTACAGGAAACCAGCAGGAATATCCCAAAATCTCAAAGTTATTTTCCCATCATGATAAACACATGTATTCGAGCATATGCATATCTCCCCACACTGTAAGCTACACACAAAAGGAAGTAACGTAGCCCACCTCGATCAGACCAGTTGAGACACTGCCGTCAAGATCTTCTGTTAGCGTAGCCAATACACTATCCAAGTCGAGCAGCTCTAGAGTGAATTGAAGACGGTCTCCTATTGATGAATACCCTGAAAGGAGGATGATGAGGAGGAGACTCGTCCGTGATCATAGCGACTACTGCTAGTACCACATGTCGAGTCTCGCTTGGCTCGCTGGGCATTACGACAAGCTTCCGCTACAAGGGAGCCTCTCGCCATTCTGGCGAACCTGTGATAGAACGCTGCAGAGGAGGCTCGTAGTGAGATGGCTGAGCACACGTACTTGGGTTTAAGTAAGAAGTCGTAGTCTTCCAGATGGAAACATTTGACCAGCACGTTTATCTAAGAGCGCCATAGCAATCGATACCGTCACGAGCTGAACTACATCCACTTCCGTCGTTATGCACATCAGCCCTACAGCCTTGCCTTGACCATCGCTATCATTGGGACCTGAATCGTATCATGCGGAGGTGATAGTGCGATTTGACTACCACAGGGTCGAGCGACGAGGCTCTTGTGAGACTCGTCTTGAGCCGCGATGAGCTCTGCTAGAAAGTACCTACGAGGGCTGGTGTTATGGAGAGAGCTCGAGTCGGCCTACTCGCCATAGATATCCGTCACGACGTCACTTTGGGCATCAAATACCTTCACGAGGTCATCATGGTCTTCGACTGTAGCAGCACATATAGTGAGCGGAGGGAAGGCACGCTCTCTGGGACAATGGTAACTGCTATGAGAGTCACAAGCAAAGGGCACTCTAGGGCTGTACATGCTGCAATTGGAGCCTGAGAATCCTCGTTGATCGAATGGACCTGATCGGTGGGTGTGAATCGACCCTATGCTGGTCTGGGTGCTTCCCACCTGGTATCTCTGTGAAGAGCTTCAAATAAGGTCGCAAGCCGAACGTGTGGGCTTCGATGGCTAGCTCCTTCCCAACGTGCCTAAGGAGTCCGGTCAAATGCTATGTGGCCTTGGAGACATCCTACAGTAGTAGATGGTTGACCTCTGGGAATGCAGCCAGGACCCATTGACAGACTTCCCCTAGTATTCGTGGTTCGTCCCCGCTTTGTGCGACGAAGTACCTCAACTCGTCGCTTCTTTCCTGCAGCGTTGATGGCAAATGATCTCACTTGAACCAGAGAGAGTTGTATTGGTATATCCTTTGGGCTTTGCTTAGGGGCCCCCACTGATGGTAGCTGAAAGGAAGCTACTGTGTCTCTTTAAGAATGATGGGCGCGTGGTTACGGAATTACACTAAGTTTCCTCGAGTATTTTCATCTTCACTTGCATTTGCGGATCTAAGAGGGGCAAGTTACTATGATAGTTCTCTTATCCGCAGTTCCCACTTTTGCCTAGTGAGACCTCGGTCGTCGTTGGCTACTTCAGTTCTTCCTGAAAAGGAGTGCTTTACTAACAGTTCATCCTTCAAACCCCATCAGTCGACCCTAACACGATCGTCCTCAATAGCTTTACCTTCCAAGACTGTGGGATAGTTGTCGAGTAGTGCAAAACCCGCAATAGAGAGGTTCTCGTGTTCCACAACGATAGCGATGGAGCTGACATGCATTGCAGCTATCTTCTCAGGTCAAGGGTCGATTGGTCTATTGTGTCTATCCCAGAGTAGTCTCACGAGTTTTCTGCCAATTCTGAAAGATCCTCCCCTTGGCAAGCATAGAAAGCCTCTGTGATAGATTGGCCGGCTGTTCCTCCACTAAGAAGAGCTGCATGCTATCTTGTCGGGCCTCACGCAACAACTACTGATATAGTGATTGTATGACGGGTAAGTCCATTGAGGTAAGGCGTCGTATTCTAAGACGGGTGGGCTCCAAGGGCCGTGCTGTGTCCATCGTCTAGTCACGAGGTAATTATGGGAACTGAGCGTATCAAGTGAATACAAGTGCGATGACCATGCTAATGATGGGAACGATAGAGGGAATCGTGTTGCATCCGGACCAGTAACGCTGATTGAGAACCCTCGTAGAAAGATTGCGCTGAGGCGCGCGCGATGAAAGAGCTAAACGCGCACGCCTCCAACGCAATTTCGAAGATGCTCGCAAAATCTTTGCGAGCATCTTCGAAATTGCGTCAATTCTTTGCGGCAAAGATCGAAGGAATTCAGAGGCGGATCAGACCATATCTTCCTTGACCCATCAATGCTGCCGTTGATCTGACATGAGGGGTATCGATGAGATTTTCTCAGTGAATATCACTGCATATAGCCAGTGATAGAATATCAATCCCGGCACGCGCACCGTCATCGTCCAGACATCCCATGTATGTGGTTCGGTCCCCTGTCGTAGATGGCCTGTTGATGGCATTCTCTCATGCGTATCTTGCTGTATAGATTTGTACTGGCATAGGTGAAGAATGCTTATGGAGCATGAATCGCGTTACTGGATCTCGCGTTAGCTTATCTTTCGAATCCTAAACATGCAGATGGAAGAATATCGGTCATCGTTTAAGTCTTTGCGGCCTGGTGACGGTTTCGACTTCAACCTCTCTAGGGCTAAGGTGAGTACAGGGCCTATCACAGTGTAGCTCCTTTTCCATGTGGCCTTCTGTTAGACAGCACCACGTGAAGATCGAGTAACTGTAGATCGGTCTCGACAGAAAACAAGGCCGAGCACATCGATACGAAGGTAACCAGAAAGTCCCAGATGAGGCAACTTCTTTGGTATACCCTCCTCATCTGGACTTCCCCATTGTCAGTCGCTCTCCAGCTGCTCGTTCTCCGTCCAGCAGGCCAGTCCGATCGGTCGGACGCAGTAGTTACATGCGAAGGAAACGCTTTCTAGCTCCAGTAAGGCCGAGTCTTGCTTGACGTGGTCATAATAATTTACTGTATTAGAACATATCTAACCCTTTGCTGAACCCTCAACGGCTTCATCTGCCACACCATTTACGTACCCCTCAGCGAGTAACAGATGGCAGTGCGCCCCTCCCCTTCGCGAGAGTGGCCGACCTGCGGGTGATTCTGGTGGTCCTTGTATTGTTTGAACCCACGTGTCTCTTCAGTGCCTTCGGAGCACGTGCCGAAGAGCTGGTCGACTCCGCGAGGAGGGACGCTGCATCTACTCAATTGGTGTATTGTACGACAACGCGGGTCGGTGGCGAGAGGCGATTGCCTATTATGCACAATTTCTTGGGGTGAGAGGAAGACTAGTTATTCTCTCGCTCTCTTGTGTGCCTCTGTTCCAAGTAGCAGCAGCGAAGGTCTACCAGCATTCGGCCCTTCACCTCTCTTCATTGCAATAAGGTCTTTTTCAGGTATGCGAGCGTTGTCGAGACGTGCAAGGGGAAGCCTTGGCTTACCATTGTCTAGGAATCGATCATCATTTAGTGAGCAACGCAGAGTTTGACAGAAATCTCAAGGAATCCTCCAAGGAGTGGTTAGCGAAAGTAAACCTTTTGCAACACCTCATTTTCTTGTTGCACGCGGTAAGTTACAGGCCTTGAAATTTTACCAGAAGCATTTGGAACTTACGGGCAGCACTGAAGGCCGCTTCGTGGCCTGTCTTAACATGTATGTGGCTTATTCCACGATAGGTGATGAAGAAAAGCGATTGGCCTATCAGGAGTACGTGAGCTGCTGGCTACGGCTTAATGAAGATTCTCATGAGAGTCGTTATCATCGATAACTTATCAGGCGCGCCAAGGAGTACGCTATGCAATTACGGCGTCTCAACGGCTCGGCTGATCACGCCGTCACCAGTCTTGTCAACCTGGGTCTTTCGGAATGGGCTAATAGCCCGGATGAGACGACGGGAGAACGTACGAGCGAGGCCAAGGAAATGCGAGTCCGTGCGGCGACAAGCGACTCGGAGAAGCCCTAAGGTTTAGCTCAAGACGTCGTGAGTTGCAACGCTGTCATCAAGAAGTAGGAAACGCGGTCGTCCTTATTTACAGGCTCTTTACATCCGAACTATTAGTTCGAGCAATAGTCACAGCTATTCACGGCATGCCCTTTGAGTGTGTGGAATATGATATTGCCGTCGGCTTTGAGTTGAGTGAACCAGCAGTGTTTTGTTCCTGGCGACCACATCACGTGTAAGTGCATGACCATGCATACAACAAGGACTGCGTGGGGGCTATTGAAGTTTATGGTACTCGGTGAAATCTAGTGGGATTACCAAGCATGGGTGATTCAGTAGTCATCGAGATGAGTTTACGGGACCCTCACGATTGACGAACATTCACAATGAAAATCCAGTACTCATCACGACGGCTCTACCAACATTAATGTCCTTACTCGTGTGTGGGACTCTACTCTGCGGGCATAGCGGCCCCATTCCCTTTACAAGTTCCTAAATTGTGTTTATAGTCCATATGGGGCATATCGACCCCATTTTCCGAATAGAGTCCTGAATGATATTGTCTATGTTGGGCATAGCTGCCCCATTCCCCGAATCAATTCCTGAATGATATTGTCTATGTGGGGCATAGCGGCCCCATTCCCCGAATAGATTCCTGAATGATATTGTCTATGTGGGGCATAGCGGCCCCATTCCCCGAATAGACTCCTGAATGATATTGTCTATGTGGGGCATAGCGGCCTCATTCCCCGAATAGATTCCTGGATTGTGTAGTCTATACGGGGCATAGCGGCCCCATTCCCACGGCGGTCGTAGTCCGGCAAGGCATTGACTTGAGCATAATTGAAGCTCCTTCATTGTTCTCCAGCTTGCTCGACTTGTATGAATAATTTGAGATAAGTAGTCGACTACCGAACGCGAGTATGAGAATGAGACGTGCACTAGCAGGAACCAGCTAAGTGCAAGCACGTCTAGTCCCCGACCCTGGATGTGTCGAGATTCGATTGAATAATACACTGCGAACTCCAACTCGGGCGAAGGGTCTTCGGCCACTCTGACGACTCTGCTTCTCAGCCTGCTCCGTTCAAAACATGTTTCGTCATGTTTCAGAGAGAAATTGAAAAGAGACGCTTGAGTTTGATCCTCGTCTTTGAACTATAATAGCTCACACTGTATCTCCCCTAGCTGGAAGATGCTTATCCTGTTATGATCGTTCGGCACCTCCATCATACGTTGGACCGAAAGGCTTTCGACCAAAAGGGCACTTGTTGGGATGGCATAAACCTTAACTATAGGGTCGGCCTGACCGAGTTGAAAGAACTGGATCCCTAGTCTGCTGGAGATGCCTCCGAATCCTGGGACACGGACCCTCAGGGGGAAACCTCAGATGATTTTAGCTAAATCACCGGAGGGTCCCATTGAGTGGGCATCGGAAATCCCGGCAACCATGAAAAGTATAACGAATAAGCCATGACTCGAGGCAAGGCGCACAATAACCTAGTGCTCAATATTCACGACTCTCACTCCCAAGGTTGCAGGTTCAAATCCCAGTAGGTCTATGCGGAGCCCCACTCCGGTGTGGTGCACGGACCATCCGGTAATAGCGGCGATACTCACAATATCGTACCACACTTCCGCTAAATTGGGCTAGCATTGTGCCAACGCAGTGCGCCGATCAGGTACCACACCAGTGATGGAAGATATGAATAAACCCACGGAATTTATAATGGCGGAGATCAAAGCTACCCGCCCGCATTGTGTCATTGTTTATGATAGAGTGGTTGAGGCGAATAGAGAACGCAAGATCGAGGAATGCTTGATGTCCTATGCTCGCTCAGACGCGGTTCGTGAAGGTAGGAAAATTTCGACCGCATTGCTCCTTGCCTAGCAGCTTAGCGTTTCAGATCAATTAATTATAATGCAGTTCGAGACTCGAGGCTCATTGGAGATGATGCAGACGTCGGCTTATCAGTTATCGACGAGATGATGTGAACGCTAACGCTTCGATGTTGAACCCCGCTCCGCTTCTTGTGTTATCGATCTTGCGTTGGTTATTCGGAGTCCGCAAGACTCGTGTGAGTCCCGAATACAACCTCTCGGGATCCTTAGTCAACCCCAACCCAGAATCGCCCCGGGGTATCCGGCACCTAGCACCCCGCCTATTCGGAGTCCGCAAGACTCGTGTGAGTCCCGAATACAACCTCTCGGGATCCTTAGTCAACCCCAACCCAGTATCACCCCGGGGTATCCGGCACCTAGCACCCCGCCTATTCGGAGTCCGCAAGACTCGTGTGAGTCCCGAATACAACCTCTCGGGATCCTTAGTCAACCCCAACCCAGTATCACCCCGGGGTACCCGGCACCTAGCATCCCGCCTATTCGGAGTCCGCAAGACTCGTGTGAGTCCCGAATACAACCTCTCGGGATCCTTAGTCAACCCCAACCCAGTATCACCCCGGGGTATCCGGCACCTAGCATCCCGCCTATTCGGAGTCCGCAAGACTCGTGTGAGTCCCGAATACAACCTCTCGGGATCCTTAGTCAACCCCAACCCAGTATCACCCCGGGGTACCCGGCACCTAGCATCCCGCCTATTCGGAGTCCGCAAGACTCGTGTGAGTCCCGAATGCAACCTCTCGGGATCCTTAGTCAACCCCAACCCAGTATCACCCCGGGGTATCCGGCACCTAGCATCCCGCCTATTCGGAGTCCGCAAGACTCGTGTGAGTCCCGAATGCAACCTCTCGGGATCCTTAGTCAACCCCAACCCAGTATCACCCCGGGGTATCCGGCACCTAGCACCCCGCCTATTCGGAGTCCGCAAGACTCGTGTGAGTCCCGAATACAACCTCTCGGGATCCTTAGTCAACCCCAACCCAGTATCACCCCGGGGTATCCGGCACCTAGCATCCCGCCTATTCGGAGTCCGCAAGACTCGTGTGAGTCCCGAATACAACCTCGCGGGTTGTCTTCGTAGAGACAGGCGAAGAGACGAGCAGGAGAAAAAAGTGGCGCGCAGGAGAAAAAAGTGGCGCGTAGGAGAAAAAAGTGGCGCGCAGGAGAAAAAAGTGGCCAGAGTGAGAAAATGGTGGCGCGCGCGGAGTAGGCGGGAAAAGGTAGAACTAATGTGCCTATGACTCGAGGCGCGCGCGATTTTCAAACTTTGTATTTCTGATGGTGTCGTGCTTCTTGCCAACAGTGAGCTCTCCAATACTTGTAGTGTGGAACTTGGTGGGGGGATAAGTGCCTGTGTAAAAGAGGGCTAGTGATCCCATTTGGCTCCCGAGGAAAGGTTCTTTACTTTCATGGTCCTCATCGAGGGTACCAATGGCCGCGACGTCGGCCACACCACCAATAAGAAAATCAGTGGTGGAGCCTTCCAGACCATGGGGCTGTCGGACCCGCTATTCAAGGCTATCCAAAAGATGGGGTAGTACTTACCCTCTTTATCTCGGCAATAGTCGGCGATGTTGGTAAGTCGTGAGGTCCTAGATACAATCAGCCGACGCCAATACAAAGGAAGGCAATACCTGTCATACTAGGAGGCAGCGATGTGGTGGCGATGGCAAGGACTGGGAGCGGCAAGACTGCAGCTTTTGTTATACCAATGGTACTACTGGGAATAGTTCCGCGAAGAACGTACAAAGTCGAGGCATACCACTGCACAATGAATGCACGAGGTAAGGCTCACTGCAGATACAAACCCTAAAGGGCCATAGCGAGGTAGTAGGAGCGAGAGCTGTGATCTTATCACCGACACGCGAGCTGGCCATGCAGACCATCAAAGTTACAAGAATGCTTGGTAACGCTAGCTCTGCCCGATAGGCCTGCTTTAAATTTACGAATGGTCTTCCCAGGGAAGTTTACTGACCTCCGTCTATGCCTTATCGTTGGTGGTCACAGCATGGAGTCACAATTCGACAGACTTTCGAGTAATCCTGATGTGCTTATCTGCACTCCCGGACGCTTGGTAGTAGGGGCTGTGATGGAGCGAAATGCCTAAGTGATGCCAGTGTGGTCATAGCTATGCATGGCTGAGTCAGTCGGTTGCCACCCCGGCGAATTTGAAGTTGTAATGATCGATCGAGTGTTGGTAGGTCCATCACATGGTGGAAGCGGACTTATCCCTGCAGCGTGTGCAGTACATTGTCTTCGATGAGGCCGATAGGCTCTTCGAAATGGGATTCTCTGATGACATGCAGAGTACTAAACTAGTCCTATTTCCCATGCCCATGCCTCGCTTCAGCTATCCTCAAAGCCACACCTCCTTCCCGTCAGTGTCTCCTCTTCTCGGCTACACTGCCTAGCCAGCTCACACAGTTTAGTAGGGCAGGTCTGCGATCAGACTCCACTGAATTCATCCGTCTTGACGTGAGACGCACTCATTCGACTCACCGCTGTACATACGTGAATGCTGTCAGGTGGAGCATACAATATCCGACACATTAGATCTGTGGTTCCTCTATACAACTGCGGACTCTAAACCGGCAGCGCTGATATCGTTATTACGCAAGTGAGCCGTGAATTGCTACCACGCCTCGTCGAAGGCTTGTATTGTCACACTGCAGGCTTCAGTCGATGGGGAACGCGAATGCAGACAGCTCGACGGCCGTTGTAGCAGCTGGCAAAGGCGGAAAGAAGGCCTGGTCTCCGAAGACTATAGTAGGCTCCAATCTGCCGAGCAGACCCGTTACTCCATCGCTCTAGGTGTTCGTCGCGACCCGTCACAATGTAGAGTTCTTCGCATCATTGCTCACACAAGTTGGCATCACCAACGCTCCTATCTACGGGTCCATGGACCAGACTCAGAGGACATCTAGCCTCTCCAAGTTCCGCTCGGGAAAGGCCTCGGTAGTGACTTGAACGTCTTATGAGCAGCGATGGATGAGTCGCCAGGTATTGTTGGTGACTGATGTGGCCGCTAGAGGCATTGATATCCCCCAGTTGGACTACGTTATCAACTACGACTTCCCATCAAGCTCCAAGCTCTTTGTGCACAGATGCGGAAGTAACGTGTATAGCTAGTAACCGATGATGCAGTGTTGTTATAGGAACTGCCCGAGCTGGTGCCAAGGGCT
>NW_003210583.1:173987-180307 GCF_000006405.1 Perkinsus marinus ATCC 50983 | reverse complement strand
AGGTCCGAGGCTCGATTCCCGGTCATGGTATTTTTCCATAGGTTCGCAGACTCGTATCAGGAGATGCTGAACTGGCTTCTTTGCAGAGGTCGATGATGAGTGCTTATCACTTGTACTATAAGACCCGTCCAGCAGCATCGAACCAGAGTGTAATATTGTGTCTGTAGCCTGTATCGATTGGTCACCTCGATCTTTAGGTAAGGCGGGCGAAGCTGATACTCAGAGCTGAGGCGGGAGGACCTCAGAGGCTCTTGGATACGCCACACCCAGCTTTCAGAACAGCGGCTGACCTTGGTAACTCAAGTGATATGTAGTGTATGGGGCATGATGGTCTCGGCCAGGTTCCCAGAGTGTTGAGGATGTTAAGGAAAAGCTCGACATGATAGCGCAGCTTAGTAGGTTAATGTTCGTCTTGGCTGTAGACAGCTTCTGCATGCGTTCGATGTCTGTTGCCTTCGTTTACTATATTGGTTCCTCAAATCCGCAGGGTCGTTCCGTCCTTCCCAGCAGCCCAAGATGGCTGGGAGTACGACTGTTATCAAACCGGAAACGATGGCTGAGATCTCCCAGCATGTGGTGAGGTTGACATGTTCGCCATATAGAGCGCCATCGTGGGTTTGTTGATAGGTAGCACCGAGACAGTTGCGGCATGATCTCAAGAAGATGTCGCGAGCGAAGCAACAGGTGGAGCATCAGGAAGGAGGAGAGAGTGACGATAGTGAAGCGGAGGAACTCGAGAACGTATCGATCTTTGCAGCATTTCGTCCTCACTGTGTGTGTATAGGTTGAAGTTGCGCAAGCTGGTGAGAAGAGGTCATTGCCTATCCCCCAACAAGCTGATAGACAGACCCACAGGCTCAGTAAGAGAGCTAGGAAGAAGCTCGAGAAGGGCGGTGAGTTGGTGGGTGTATTCTTGACCCCTTGAAAGACTGGTGTTCAGGTGGTCTGCCGCAGCCCGGGGAAGAGGTCGACGGGAGGAAGAAGTCCTCTTATCACTTGGAGGAGGGTGTGAGTGTATTCAACCAGACGACGTGTCGATCTAATGAGTTCTATCTTGGTAAGATGACACTTTCTCAGCTCGTCCTTGGCATATCAACTACCCTTCAGGCTCCGTTGATGCCGACCCAGAGTCTATTGAGGCTGAGGAGAGGGAGAAGCAGTTGGATATTGAGAAGGCCCAGTTGGACTTGGTACCTGATGATCGAGAGTCAATGACTAAGGCGAAGAGCGTTATGCGATGGGACGCAAAGAAGAAGAAGTGAGCTGTCGATGTCCCTACTTTCTTCACGAGGTCGAAATGAACAGGTATCTTCCAGTGATGGTCGCTGGTGATGGTGGAGCTCCGATTGCATCTAGGAAGCGACGTAATGAGGCTGGCAAGGTAATTGTCAGTGATGCGGTGTTATGGATATCGCTGATGTTAGTTGGTGAGCGGCGAGATGGAGAAGAGCGACATATACTCTAAATGGTTGAAGTCGAGTCACAAGAGGATACAAAAAGTTGGAGAGCTTGAGGATAAGCAGGTCAGAGTTACTACGCATGGAGAAATGAGCTAAGATCGTCGATTACAGAATACAGCGTTCACGGCGCCGAAGAAGGCGATCACCATTGAGAGTGACCACGAGGATGGTGGAGAGGATCGGGCAGGCTCAGCTGGGGGAGCGAGGATGGTGAAGGAGTTCCACGGCGAAGTCCAGAAAGAGTAGCCGATTCCCTCTCTCCCGTCTGCTCACTCTAATGGTCTGACAGGTTTCTCACGAATAAGCAGAAACGGCATCTCGCGAAGCAAGATAGAGTGATGAATCGGGTTGGCGTGACGTCGAGAGGCGACAACGCTAAGGATGAGCTCCTGCGTGCCAGCCAGTACGCGAATGCTCCAACCGCAGTAGACTGTCTTATGTGATTGACCGAATCGATTGTTAGGATCGCTAAGAATCGGAAGAAGAAGACCATGACGAAGATTATGCAGGACCCCAAGAGGAGAAAGGCTTTCGCAACTAAGAGCAAGGTGGGTATCCTCCTCCGCTCGAGCCTCCACTCCTTCACTGTATCCTATGCAGGCTGCCTTCCGAGCGAAACAGGCTGAGAAATTCGCCCAGCGTGGTGCACCGAGGAGATCCTTCGCCGTTGGTGGCAACAGTGGTGAGCTTGCAACTGTCATATTGTTGATCTACTAATGAGGTGATGCTTTCAGGAGGGAAAGGGCGGGGACGTCGATGATCATGATGATATAGGGCGATCGTGCTACTAGCCTACCACTGCACAACGTTGATTACCTAACTGTACACTGCGGCATTGTTCCTCAGCAAATCCACTACGTCCACACGTTTCTTATGTCCTGTTCTTGTTGTGCTCGCGGAGTGTGGGTTTACACGACTGAAAGGCCGCGAGTTGAATCCTCGATGAATTTGTACACTTCTCATGTGACATGAATCATGTCGTTGAACCTTGTACATGTTGACAAAGGCCCGGGATGCACCCACTATACAGTATGCATTCACAGTTACTATGGCACTGCCGAGCCGGCACATTTCTCGTGCAATATAGTTAGCATTGGCATCTTTCAGCAAAAGTTAGCATCTTTCCAACATGTACACGATAAATAGTGGGCGATACTGGTGCCAGTCTACAATATGCACTGGAAACTGCGCAAGCTCATAAGAAGGCACTTGGCCAAGTAGGTGCTCAACACCTAACTGAAATTCCTTCAACTCCTTTTAAACTGAGCGACACAACATTAAAATACTGGAAACGACACCCATACGTCATGTAGATGCTACGATAGATTAGCACTACGAATTGAAAGATATACCAGACTCATGTGGATGACCATCAAATAGCGCAGTGGCATCCTGGATCGAGGATAGATCACTTACGGCACCATCAAGATTGAACTGCGATACGATCGCAGCTTCGAGCTGAGGGGCATTGACCGCCGAAAGAAGGCCTTCTTGTGAGTAAATCGACAACCAATGGACGAGGTCGGTGTCGTGGATCTGACAGGCATCCATCTCTAGCTCGAACTACGGATAGCAAAACACAGAGAGAAAATATCCGCTTGGCAGAGGAACATTCATTATAGATGTGAGGGAAGTCGGAGAACAGCGGACTCAGGCACCACAGCCTCACATCTTTAACAAGCAAAGTCCGAATCGGAACATCGTCATCTGGGCTTAACTCTCTGACCCTGATGGTATAGTTTATCACATGAAATGCCTGAGAGCACATCCATTCTGTATAGTTGGCCATTTTGTGGTGAGGAAACGCAATTTCCCACCAGTGAGAAAATACGATCGATAAGGAACGACTAACCATGAGCAAGCACAGCATCCGGGTACACCTAACGACAACTGAAACATCCCAGCTTACCTGCGTGTTCTGTTCAGAACACCCCTCAAAGAGTTCTACCAAAACAGAGCTGCTTCTTCCGTCTGTCAGTCTTACGCGTCGCACGGCCGATGCCAGCGCTTCTCCGGCAACGTCCTGATTCGGATCGGCAACCTGAACGGGACAAGGATTAGCCAGTCGCGAAGCCTCAGATCGTTGAAGCGTTGTCGTATGATGCATTTAGCTGATAGCAGAGCCTTTTGTATCTACATTCATATGCGTCGTCCTTCTAGTTAGCTCAGCCTTCAATAGGCTTGGATGGAATTGAAGTCTGTCCCGCCCTATTGGATCCAACTACGGAGAGTGATAGTTCCATCGGCTGAGCGCGGTGGAGTCGCTACAGTGATCCCGTGTGACAGAAGGAGATTCCCGAATTCTTTTCTTTGACCGGCAGTGAAACTCCTCCAGCCTCCGGGAGACTCTGAAAAAGTATAAATAGTGAAACCTGCGGGCAGATTTCGAATCGGCCGGATGCCTCCGAGTATGTAAGTGACGGCCTCTTTGATGGTTTCAGTCTGATTGATGATCAGATGGAACTCCCGCCCATCGTCGGTATGACACTTAACTACGAAATCTCCAGAAACTTCCTCCGAGCACCTACGGGAAGGCGTAAAAAAACAATTATATTTGTTTTTCAATTCCAAGGCCTTGTTTCAACAGCTCTAAGCGTTAGAGATCCGTGCTGGCACATAAATCAATGCAGAAAGTGTCGATAAACGATGGTAGCCAGCCTTACAAGCTCAGAATCGCAGTGGTATTGCCTCCATTGAAACTACGCGTCACGCGATGTATGAGGCGTATGGAGTCGCCTGAAGCCCAACGGCAGCCGGGATCCATTCGACATGATCGAACAAGGAATACCATGCTCATTTCTCCTGAATGATTCACCTCCAAAGGCTCCGCCGGAAGCGCAGGATGCCTGAGCGGCCGGGAATAAGACGTTCCAAGATCGCGTCTAGATACGAGGGTCCTTGACTCAAGGCTCACATCCACCATTGACAGTTTCTGGTGACGCAGTAGTGAGAAAGACCGCTCGCGTTAAATTGCTTCCCAGAAGAGCTTTGTATACGATGAAAATATCAAGTATTTGTGACCCGTGTCAGACAGCATTCCTTTAGCGGCGTAGGAAATTGGTAGAGAATGAAGTGTGTGGATGCTGTGACGAGAACATAGACGGTGATTCAGTCACTTACCGACTGAAAACATTGAGGTGACGATGTAAACCAGCTTAGTATTGCCACACGGTCTTCATCCACTGAGGGATACCTTCGGCAGATGCATACGGATAAATCCGGTAAGCGCTGGCGTCGACAACTCACGGTGCTCGGAATTCGGAGGGGTGGACATCTTGCGCCGAGTACATGACTACTCCCTGCCATAAAAGCAGCCGACTATCAGCAGACGTGAGGGCTATCCTAACCTGAACAGGGTACAGTGATAACGCTCTCCTACGCTCTAGGGCATACGATGGATCTTTCCTGGAGAATGCACAGCACGAACCTGTGCTCGCCAAGGACGATGAGTGTGGTGAAAATGAAGGGGTGTCCGTCTTGGCGTGGCAAGATAAGATGACGCCATGAAAGATCTTCGAGGGAGATTGTCTGAACAGGGAGCATTCACACTGTGGACTCCATAATGAAGGTGCCGCTGTTAGGCCAGCAGTGCTGGGCCCAGGGAGTTCTCACCAGTGTCAGCCCGCCAGACTTGTGTGCGTCCTCTTCCAGAGCCAACTGGGTGGCCTTCAAGACTATTCTCACTTCGGTACATGGCTCTATTCCGGGTATCAAACGGTTGGCTGTATACCTGATACTTCTATTGTCCAGAATAGGCGACTGCGAATCTTAACTTACAGGACTTCAACCTCGTCTTTGAAATCAGCATTTGCCACGACGACCGGTATGGCAGCTTCAACAGATCCATCCTCTCTAATTGTTACCTTATCAAAACCTGAGTGTTCGATTACAATGTTATCACAAACAAACAGCAACATCCCACCTCTCTCACAGTGTCGATAAGCAATTGGCTCGTCCACACCGGTGTCAACAATGTATCCATCTCGGAGCATCCTACCTGTTGGTACGGCTTCTATAGGCGTATGTCTTGGGTCTATGACATGTCATGCCCGATGTGTACTGGAGGAGACTTCTTCCGATCATTTCAGTGTAGGGCTGCTGGTAGACAGATCGATTCGCTGAAGTCTGTGGTCCAGCGGGCTCATCTAACCCAGAACATGAGCTATCATATAACGGTCATGCTTAGATGCATTCTGCCTAGGAAGACGTGAATGATATAAGAGAGTTCCCGGAGTACGCGTAGTGTCACCGCTGCCCAGATTGCTATCATCTTCGATAAGCTGGAGACTCTTTATGTCAGGGGTTGAGGAACTTTCTCTGGCATTCCTAATATCAACCGGATCCGCCGAGCGAAATCCTGATCAGTCAGACCCAAATTTCATGGATATTTGGCTCGGTAGTGCGGTATCAGCTACTGATAGGGCAACAACGTGTGGGAGAGATGCTTCAGATAAGCAGACAACAAGCCTCTGAGGAACGAGCAACGACGAGCGAGACTCGAAGTGTTTGAGCTACTCGTTCACTGGAAGTTGCGCAGTCGGAGGGCGATGAGACGACGTTGAAAACGCAGAGCATGTGCCTCTGCGGCGTGGGCGTTGAGCTGTCAGTTGGCATGACCTATACGACAATGTGCTCTTGGCAATGAAACGACTCTACGCAATCCTTACAGCAAAAAACGACGACCGGGTTCGCTCTTCCAAGATCGATACTAGTATGGATGTAGACCCATCAGACGTGCTAGCTGAGTGCCTATGCTTTGAATAACGAGAGGTGCCTGAGGTTTGTTCGATTTACACTGAAATTGTCAGGTTGAGGTCATGCAAACGCTTGGCGCCATGGAAAAGGTTATGCCAGCCAAGG
>NW_003210583.1:172742-173887 GCF_000006405.1 Perkinsus marinus ATCC 50983 | reverse complement strand
GTGAGCGGCATCGCTCCATTACACGAGAACGCGTACCATTAATGGGGATTCCGATGGGCTCAGGAAAAGCTGAAAGAGCTAGCACGTGGCAACCATTGTTGTCGAGCTTCAGCGTCAGATGACTGATGATACAGCCGGGAATCTAATCGAAAACGATGCAGTGTACAAATGCCACGAGAATCATATACCTCCTCTTCCCCCCACGAATATGCGTCTCCAGTTACTTCAGCCATAAACGCCTCGACAGCTTCTCGAGATAACCGCAATTCAACCTTCTGTGGATGATCTGGTTATAAACATTGAACTTGTGTACTGGCAGGTCGATCTCACCAGGATTGACTTGCAACTCCGAAGCCGAGGCTGGCTCAAAGACAGCTCGCACCGTGTATTCCTTTGGTATGCGAGCACGGTGACTATCACAGTGTTGAGGTGGAGCTCCAAGTACGGCGTACACTGCACATGAGTAGGTTGCCGACGGCTCTCTACACCTGGACTGAGATTGATCTGCTCTCTTAGGTCTCTCAGGAACCTACGACAGGTTTCTGTGCCTTCCTTTGAGCAATATCTGGTCTGATTGCAAGTCAGCGGGAGTTCCTATCGCTCCCTGGATAGTGGTATCGAATTCAGTGCGGTGCACGACTAACCTGAAGATACTCGTATGGCTAATAGAGCATGATATCGTATGGTATTCGCCACGGTGGGATTGCAGTGTTCGAGTTATTCCGACAGAGGATGGATACGACAGAGTTGGACTGGTCGGCATCGAGGAGTCTCGAAGAGGACGAAGTTGACAGCCTGATCCAGATATCTCAGATTGAACAGATTAGGACTGGAAATTCACATGTAAGGGCCATGGATGCATGACGCATCTCTGCCGTTTATGAGGAGGCTTCGATAGAAGGGTCGCGAGCCTCGACCAAACATCAGTGAACTGGAAGAATACTGGAATCACCTGTCTGGGCGTCACTGCATGGTTTGAAAGTAACGTGCAACATGGCATTGTCATTAGTTGACTCTAGTAGTATCTCCAAGGCGCCCTCTGAAGTATCTTATCAGCAGAGCTCGCCTTATAACAGACTCACCTGGCCAGGAGCAGGTCTGACATTGGACGAGTACTCCATCGGAAGTCGCGGGTACTCTGAAAA
>NW_003210583.1:171171-172642 GCF_000006405.1 Perkinsus marinus ATCC 50983 | reverse complement strand
AGCCGATTCTTGAGGCCGTGAAGGCTCTTTTCGGGATCACCAGAGAGCTCGGATGATCTCATGTAGAGCAGAAAAACTCGCCTCGTCTCGTTGTCAGTCGCCACCAGCCGTATTGCGGGCTCAGTATTGGGTTCAATCAAGACGTGATGGGCCGTGAGCACCAAACGCTTAGCAGAGATGTCACATACAACACGGCCTACAAGCATTATTAGCTTCTCCTCAGAAGTCTACAAAACTCTCACCAATGAAAGTTACTCGAGCGTATGGCTCTTCCAATACGACAGTCTGCGAGCCATGGAGGAGAGCCATCTGTTGCACTCCCAATTCGTGAAGGAAACACTCCCCACTTGTCGAATGGCATGCACCGTTTGAACATGGTTGGAGCCATAATGAAGAAAGACGATCCCTCAGTTCTCGGGATGTACTTCTGGTGACATACCCGCACCTAGAGACGAGCGCGAGATAAGTCTGAGGTACGCTACTCGTATGCCGAAGAGAAGCCGTGCTTGCCGACGACTGCAGACTCATTACGGGCGAGTTAATCAAACAGTCAATCAGTGAATCAAACAATACCATCTTCAATCAGCGGATACAGTCTCATTGAACGGATGTCAACAACACCCTAGCATATCTGCTTCAAGCCCCTGCCTACTCTTTGCTCATCTCCGATAGCTCCTCTTCATCAGACGTATCATTTATTATCTCTACAGTAACTCGAACCTGAAATCTAATACCTACCACCACCAGTGGTTTCCTTACCAATTCGTGTTCAGCCAGCGTACCGTTCTGTGAATGATCATCATCACATGCATCACAGCTGCGTATATGGCTCCCTTCCATACAACGCATGTCACATGGCTTAGGTTATGCTAGGCAGCTCACCTCTCTCTTCATTCACTATCCGTATATAACTTGCTTGTTCGATTCCAAGGATGACCGCAACGTAGTTGATGAGCCAAATGGGAGAGTATTGCTGAGTGTATGGCAGCAGCTTCCCACTATATGGACAAGAACACGTGGTACATCATTGTGCAGAACTAGTATGAAGAGATTATTGAAGTCTCTACGGCCTCTGTGAATATCGTCTAGTTCGCGATAGTGAGTGAGATGGTTGTGCATAACTCTGCATGAATGCATCGATTGCATCACTACTCTGCAACAGCCTTACTTAGTTCTCTCTCCAAGTTCTCGCAAACGCATCTGGAGAAGATCGATTTCCTGATTGGCAGCCTCACTCTGCTCCGTCAGGATTCGCTCGTGCCGCTCATTGAGCTGTTCTATCGTCTGTCCCAAGACTGAGATTCAATTGTGTTGTTAATATTTCGCAAAACTGATTGAGCATTCGTGATGCTTACCATCGAGTTCTCTCTGATGTTCAGCCTGCATCCCCTTCAGGCCTGCCTCGTGCTCTAGGCTGAGCTCCTCGATCGCTCTCCTATGCCCCCTGGGAGCAGCGCGTTCAGGTTTCCGA
>NW_003210583.1:164378-171071 GCF_000006405.1 Perkinsus marinus ATCC 50983 | reverse complement strand
TCGCGCTCGAGTTTCTCTATGCCAGGAGCCTTGAGGTCAACTCTCCCTCGCAGTTTTGCCACTGTGCGGTTCAGTGCAGAGATTCGATTCTCACAGCTGAGCCAAGTCCCTAGAGAATCGACCCAACAGGAAGGCGCTTACTCCCAGAAGGAGCTCGGTAGCCCATGATCTGTTCTCCCTGGTGGCGTGCTACCTCGATAACCTTCCTAACATGAGTTGTCTTCTAACCATCTGAGCTCCATTCTTGTTTACCTCGCTCCACTGAGTCAGATTGGATTCTCTCAGGGAAGATATCGATTCTGCTGATCCTGATGCGCCGGGAATGGCGCTTCAATGCCAGCAGTGTGCACAACTTACCCGAGCTGTTTTCGTTGTTCCCTGTTACGGCGAATTCACTTGTGGGCATAAGCAGAGAAAACGCTGATTTCACTGGTCTGAAAATTGGGGTTATTTGATATTAAGATTAGACTCACTCAACTCGATTCACACTTCAGACATTTCACACTTGTAGAATGCACAGATATGATGATGAATCCAGAAACTCATGATACGAACAAAGTTGAATGGATTCCCGCTATTCAGAGAGTTCATATCTCAGCAGTTAGGAGGCTGAATCAGTCTCTATAGTGATCAGCTCGGCTGATACAACATCACTGTCTAGTGTATAAACCCACCGCACGCCTCAACATGAAGAACGATCTCATACTACACCAAAAGTAATTTGGATGACGCCTTAAAAGATGTGGTGGTTTCCATGTCATGTGCCTGGAAGTGTCTTGATCCTACACGAGGATTGCTGTTCTTCCAATCTTAGCTAAATTTGGTACTGTCGATTCCCCAAACCTCAACCCTAAATCAGGAATCGGTGATTGCCTTTCCTTGGCCGTCAATGCGATATCGACTGAGCGCTCAACCTGAATACTGCAGAGAACCCATCGTAGGTGGAAGATTCAAATGCGAATTCCAAAGGCTTTGCTAGCCAACGACCAAAGGAGAAGAACGATAGGGAATAAAGCGGAGATATTGATCGAAAGCTGGTTTCAATAGAGCAGAACAGCACACACAATTCATGTCGAATGGATATACCACTCCAATCGCAATTGACATTCAATTCATTAACAACACAACGCTGAAGTGTCGGGAGAGCTCTATGTTTGCTAGTCTATAGTGCAAGTAGGTATACGTGAGTGTTGGAGACCCACACACAGCTTCTCTTCTCGCACTGATCTATCAGATAGAAGATGCATCGAGACAGTAAAGCAATACGATTCATAATAACGTCAATGAGCGAAGAAGATGATGATGATAGTTTTATTCTATAAGCTACCAATGGTACTGATGGTAGTACTGACAACGCACACGTCACGAAGAACTAACACTGTGCCCATGCTGTTGCCGAATGATGATAATAGTGATGATAATCATAATAGAACAACGATAGTTAACCAGAAGTCACACACATCGTGAAGTACTTGTACTTGGTCTTAGTGTACAGATATACTGTCGTCTATGAAAACTCAAGATCACCACGGGCAACATATCGACGAACCCACAACAGCACAGGCAGCAGCAGGAAGAACAACAAACGCCGTGACTTGTGCACATCGTCAGACTGTGGTGATGATGATGACTACGTCCTACTCAACTCTCCCGCGCCCCAAACTCGGTAGTCCTTCAACAGCATAGGTCAGGCCTGGAGTGGTCGATGAAGGGCGGCGGCGGCAGCAGCGGGGCGGTAGAGCTAGTCGTAAACGTTATCATCACCAAGCATCAGTCTGTTGACTCATCTGCGACTGTTGAGTGCTCCCAGCTAAAAACAAAGAGGGACCATGCTAAGAGGCAACATGCACAAGAGAATGCCTACTCATAGAAGGTCCACCATAGGATGCCCCTGGAGTCGGTGTTGCGAATGCATCTTGGGACATCTGGCTCTCGCTATAGCCACTAGCACTACTGCTACCACCACCAACTCGGCGACGTCTATCACTTCTAGGAGCTCTATCGCGAGGACCAGCCGGTGTAAGATCATCTGAAGCACATGAAGTCGAGCAGAGACAGATTTGTAATCCTGTTGATACTTTGGAAGTATTGACTAGGTGCCCGCATTGCCGCTTCAGGAGCAGGGACACTCTGAGGTATACCCCTATAGTAGTCACTGTCGAACAGTGGTGGCTCATCCTGATAGAATGATTCAACAACAATAGACTCTTATTCAGTCACACCTGAGTTAGTGCATCTCTAGCAAAGCTTCTCGCTGATTGACTACGGTTACCCGAAGACCCACGATAGGATGCTACCGGTACCACAGGATCATCGATTTGGATCTGAGGCGATCGTAATGCAGGCATTGTCAACTAGCAGTGTTGGAGAGATATATGTTCGCTCTCCCCAGCTGAGTTCAGGAGCTTCCTCACCAACTATAGTAGTTCATATACGACTTCGGGTAGGAGTGTACAGAAACCAACGAGATTTTCCTCAGAATTTTCATATTGTCAACAACACACGTAATTAAATATGTGCACAATATCCCACACTGCCCGCTAGAGCCAACCTACATGACTCTGACGTAGGGCCGAGAGGGGTCCTTCAACGATGAGGTCGAACTTCTTCATGTGCGACAAGAGTCCATTCCACACGGACGGCATGGAACCTGGTAGGCAAACACTAATCAATTTCATACTAACCATGATCATCGACGATAGCAGTGTCGGTTCAGAAGCACAGTAACAATAACAACGAATGACAGTCATTCTACCTCTGCCCTGATGGCCAACGGTAGTTGCCCTTGCGAGAACTTGTGCATTACCGCATATCACGAGACCATACCTGATACCATCACTACATCCACCGCTTCACCGCACCATTTCTCACCGAGCTCTCGTTAGGGCAACATTGAGACGTCGGGGATCATTGAGGAATCCAAGGCCAGCCCTCTGGTTCGATCGAACACACGATAAAACGATAAAGTCCTTCTCTCGACCTGAGACCAACCGATGACTGTGCTCGAATATAGGCTCGCTTTCGTCGCCCTAGCCAGTTACCAAAGTTCATATAGGAATTTAGGAAGAAGTGTACAGAAACCAAGAAGAGCTTCCCAAAATTTCCTCACAATTTTCATACTATCACCGACACATGTAGTTGATCATATGCGTATATTCACATTACCTTGGAATGCATCAACACTAGCAATCTCAATGCTTTCATACATCTTGGCACTCAAGGTAGTCTGCCTCTGCAGAACTTGCTGAATGTACCTTAGGGAGAGCCCGCTGAACCTAAGCCGCGCTACCACACCTTACGCTCTCTGTCCTTCGTAGGGAGTCACCACGCCTATTTGGGAACCCTGAAAGGTAAAGTCGTATAATTCTCATCACTGTCACTAACGCACCTTCAGACCCGCCCTAAGGAAGTAAGTAATTATCTTCTCGATGTTGATAGCCTCAGATCGGTTGAGATAGGATGTGCCAGAAGCCGATATCTCTTCCTGGCCTAGACAAGAGGACGATTGCAAGAAGTCGGGAAGGAGTGGTATGGACCTGTAGAATTGTAGAAGAACATCGGCATCTCCTCCCTGGGCCATGGGAACTTCACACCAGAGACCTGTCGATCTTCCATAGTAATGCCATTCTGTAGGCAGCCATCGTAGAAGGTCTGAAAAGCAATGATCATGTATTCTTACTTTCCCCTACAGAGCTCGCCTACTTGACTCGGGAATTCCGCAAGGCTCGGATGCATACGGTACTGCACTTCAAGCCGGATTGGTCGAACGCCAAGGGCGATAAGACGTTCAAACAGGGACTAACAACGAAAGTGTATTACACGACATGGGATGAAGCAGTGTTGGAGTATATGGAGCTTTCCTCAGCTGAGCTCAGGAGTTTCTCCACTAATCATAGGAGTTCGTATGCCAATTCATGTAGAAACCAATGAGAATTTCTCCCAGGTCCTCAGAATTTCCATCACCAACACATGTGGATGACCATGTGCATATTCTCCCATACTGGAATCATACCTGCTTAAAGCCAGCCTTCGCCGCCTTCTTACACATCACCACTGGGCCGAGCTGCTTATGGTCACCAACCAGTATCACCTGAGAGCATTCCCTCATTCGAGAGACATCTGACCCTCAACGATGGTCACCTGCTTAGCACCGTTACAGATAGGAATGAGCGCCTCTGGCTCACAGGCCTGCGTCGCCTCATCCACCAAGACCTAGACACGGACTAAAGCCTGTTGACTAGCGAGGACTCTACTACCATCTTAAAACGCAGCTTCCCTAGTCGAGGATCGCCAGCCCCTGCACAAGTCGTGCAAATAACATCAGCATTCTCAAGCAGTTCACGTTCGACCTAAGAACAGCAGCTTTTCACCATACATTAGAGCGCCACCCCACCTGGCTCCTGAGGATCCTGAAACGCTTCTCATCACTGGAGGTCAGCTCCCCTACTTCTTCCTAATCACAACAAATACCACAAATCTTCCCACCAACTAGCCTTCCACCTTCAAATCAAACAGCTTCTTAAACTCCTTAGCTTGCGGTGTACGCATATTACGTATTTGCGTATGTAACGATAGGAACTCCACAGGAGAGTACAGACACTCTCGCGACTTGGCCAAAATACGCACGACCTATTCAAGTAACCACTCAGCTCGATAACTACCAAGTACGACTCTCACCTTAAGCCCAGTAAGATGGATCTTCTCGGCCAGCTGATCAACGGCGATATTCGAGGGAGCCGTCACAAGGACCTTGCCAGAATGAGATCTCCAACAACAAGCAATGCCGATGAACCCCACCTGTCCCTGATGCTGACGTGCTAAGTGATAAATAATAGTCGCTGAAGTCACCGTCTTGCCGGTACCAGGAGGCCCCTATGGGAAGGAGAGCAGATAACAGAGAAACACCGAGGTGGCACAATACTTGAATCAGCGATAGAGGCTGCTCTAGAGCCTTCTGAACTGCCTGAACTTGACTGTGATTGAGCTGTGGGAGGTTGGGCGCCGTCCAGTTCTTCGGCGGGTTATGAATCCTGAATATCCATTATAATACCGCTACCCTAATCGAGGGAAGGACGCTACCTAATAGTCGTATTGGTCTCGATGGCTTGGCCTAGTAGCATGTGGTATCTGTAAGGAAAGCCCCCCATCGAATCAGTTCCAACACCAACTTGAACACATATGCTAAGACCTTCCCATCACGCGTGCTACTTCGCTGTACAACATACTCATCCTAGCTCTAACGTAATCAGTAAGGCATCCCGATTAACAAGATTAACGACTAGTATTATTATTACATCACGCCCGATACGCTGGTGTCATCCACAGCAAACGCCTTCAATGCCTGATTGAAGACCAGTGGATTATGCCGGCAATCACCTTCCGCCCTACATTCTGCATCCTATCGAAGCTCGTTGCTTTCCATACAAATTCCACAGTGTACCCACTGGTGATGTCCCATGGGCCCTTCTGGTGACTATACCTGATGACCACCCGTAATACGCCTATTCTAGCCATTCAAGCCTACTGAGGACGCAGTTCCACACAGACCTCCTCACTACTCTGCATCAACTTCGTCACATGTCCAACACCGATCCAACCCTGACACAGCAGCAGTATATGTTCGCTCTCCTCAGCTAGGTAGTTTCCTCACCGACTATAGAAGTTCATAAACGAATTTGGGTAGGAGTGTACAGAAACCAACAATGATTCTCCGGAATTTTCTCTGAATTTTCATATAATCACCGACACATGTAGTTGAGCATGTGCGTATTTTCCAACACTGTCATAAACCTCCTTGACGTCACCTCATTATCAGAGCCCCAGTCAGCCAGCTTCAGCCTGATCTCATCCCCTGGCACCAACTTGGCACCAGCCGTCTCCTCTCTGGTAAAGACCGGGAAGTATGCACACCTCCTGTTGCCCATATTGAGATCCCATCGCAGTTTAATATCATGCTAACAAAATGACAAATACCCGACGGAGCGAAGCATATACCATTCGAGCGCACCTTCGCCTGACTTTCCTTCACTTCCTTATCATAAACCGCTTCCATCTCGACCAACGGTCCAAAAGTGTTCTGATACACATAGGCATCAGGGTACCTGATGGAGACCTCCCCCACAGTAAGCCTCCTTAACTACTACGTATTGCGAACAACAGGGAGCTCCTCCTCAGCAGCTGCCGTGCCTGGCTTAGCCAAATCCACTACAGTGGCCTGGAAAGAGGACCATCGATATTCGCCGAAAAGTATGTAATAATTTCATGCCGCGCGATAATTGCCAAAACAATATGACTTACGCTTTCCTTTCCTTCTCTCCATAGCTCCTCCAACCTGTTGATCTGCGAGTTAGTGATGGGCCGCGTGTACTTAACCTCTTCCTCTGGCGTTGGGATCTTCACCAGCCATGGTAGGAACGCTCTCTCCTCAATCAAGGGCTGCCACAAAGGCGACTATCACAGCGCGATGGCCCAACAGACACACTCACTTGCCACATGGAGATATCCCACTCATCGTCCTTGAGTGTGTTGGACCCCAAGCACGGCTCTCGGCATATAAGGACGACGACACTACAACGAGGGCACTGAAGTCCTCACTACACCTCTGTAATACCTGTCAGTCTTGGACGGTATGAAGCCCAACACGAAGACGTTCGTATTGCCGCATACATAACACTCCAGCAGGGAGGCCCCTAG
>NW_003210583.1:123466-164278 GCF_000006405.1 Perkinsus marinus ATCC 50983 | reverse complement strand
GGCAAGGTCGATGGGTCGAAACCGTCAGACTCTATCCCCATATAGCGACCATGATGATGATGATGGCCATGAGTACCTGATGGGACAGGGTGATAGCTGGGGGTGTTGGAGAGTAAGGTTACCATTGAAGCCTGGTTGACTATGGTCCATCCCAGTAGCAGCATCGTCCATGTCATCATTATCATCTTCGTCGGAGTCAGAGTCGTCCGCCCACATCCTGTGCTTGGACTCTCTCGGAAAGGCGTGTTGGTCCAGAGTCAACTCCATCTCCTACAAGATGATGAACGACACTACACACCAACTAAGATTCGAACTCGCGACCTTCATGATTGTAAGCACATGTCATAACCATTACACCATAACCCCTCTATAAAACATATCGAACAAATAATATTCCTCTCATTCTCATAACTACTACCTGAGTTTTCCCTTTAGTAGATACGTCCACATCCAGGAAATCAGTCATAGTGTCGGCCCTCAAACCCGTATTGTCTGCTGTTTGCCTAGCCCCCAGGGGCCCACCGTTCTGGTGACCGTTACCAGCCCCTCCAGCGGAGGACGGTCCAAACATGAGGTCCTCGATACCTACCATACAACGTTCAAGGCGGCTACCGTATGGCAACGAACGCACCTTGGGAAAATTGTGACTCCCCATGCTGAGTGAAGAAGTCGCTGGTGTTGGACGTCATTTTGAAATCGAGCAACTACTCTCATTAGATAATGTGCCTCCAAGCGCACTGCCAAGAATTCAAAGATACGCATGCCGATGGAAACCACTATAAGGGAATTTACGTGAACTACCGCCAGGTTTGTCAATGAAAATCACAAGTTGCGAGGAAGGTGATAATAGGAATAGGGCGAGTCGGATTATGCCTTCAAACACGCTTATCGAACCTATGAGTGTGTGAGCTCGCCACAATGCATAGTGATGCCATTGCTATACCCAACGGTCATTCTGGCACTTTTCCAACCAGTTGCCTGCAATACTAACCTCAAGTACCACCCATTGAGGCGTGGGATAAGGGGTGCACGAGGGACCACCCTCAGTGGCTCATCACGCCCCAAGGGGACCGCCATGACCTCATGCCTCATATAGTGACACTGTTGAACAGAAGGCACATCTCACTGCCGATTGGGAGAGGGTGTTGTCCCTGACCACCACCACATTGGCAAGGGGCTCCTTATTCCACCCAAGGAGATCTTTGGCAGTGCAGCGACGTCCCTCGGAGAAGAGGGGTTGGCCAGAAGACTATTCAAACTGTATTTTACTACTATAGCGAATTCGCAACAATGCGGGCCCAGTCAAGCGATGAAAAGAGACCGTCCGCAGCGAAACCCTACATTGGGCGTGTGGGAGGGGTGAAGTAACCAACGTTGGTTCGAGGAAATCGACGACACCGATCCCGAGGCATTTTCAAAGTAGTACTATGAGCTCCCACAGTTCAAGCACGGTGACTGACCAAACCTGCCACTACCTCGCTGACTTCAAGCCCCCGCTCTCCATTCATAGGGCATAACAGCAATTGGGCGCGCGCGAAAAGGGATGCAGGAAAATGGCAAACCCTAGCGGAGCGATGTAAGACTAAAAGCGATCATCGACGCGATGTGTATCGTAGTTCCTCGTTAGGTTCGATCCCGGCATACATGATCGGTCATGCTGCACCCCCACTGGACCACAGGATTCCGAGGAATATATTCGGGGCCTCGTCCGGCTCGGTAAGGCCTGTGGTCTTGCGGTCAATGCTTCTAGTGTGGCCCTTTAGGGGATGTCAACACCGTTGAAGGGTTTTGGCAGTTTTGAAACTCTATCGACCTTATGAATTTACCCAATTTCAGCACTTTATCTGTTTTAAGAATGGCGTGCAACCAGCGTGGGAGGATGAGCGCGATGAGTAGGTCGTCGTGATGCTCGATGGAAGCTCATTCGGCCCTGTGCAGGGAAGGAGGTCGGTGGGTGATGAAGGGCCTTTGCCGATCGGATAGTCGGGAGTGTTACTCCACGTGCATTCTTGCACTGTTGGGTAATCTCTTCACGGCTCCACAGAAAATGGTAAAAGTGTTCGCTTGATGTTGTTGATTAGTGCTTGTAGAATGGTATTGTATTCTCGTTCCGGCCAAGAGGGAATTCTATAGATCTGTGGAACACGATGGTCGATCCTGAGTTGTTCGAGGTGAATTTGAAAATGGTATGGTAGTAGTAGTAAGGCATGAGCAAGTTATTGATTGGGAGCTGCGTTCGATCGCCCCGGAGGATATGCATGAGATGGTTGAAGTGGAGTATAGGGACCATAGAGGGGCTATAAACCATAATATGAGGAAACTGGGTAGTAGCGATGAAGTTGAACTGACATGCCGAGAGGTCTGGTAATCGAGGATTTCCCTTTTAGTGGAGTCGGCTTGCCCACCGGGCTCGATGTCGCTCTCATTATTCAGGCAGCGGTGCCTCCCACTGGCGGTTGTGTACTGGTATGGAGAATGCCGTTGGTCCCGTTATGATGACATCATTTTCCAGTGAGGAGATGACCTCACCCGACACGTTATACGATCGTTGTACAACGCCTAATGCCGCTGCCTACTATTACCCTCACGTTGAGTTTAACGTAGACGCCCCTGAGTTCTGTCCAGGGAGTGGCTGTGGTCAACTCATTGGTCTGTCGACTGATACTGGATCGAGTAACAGCTACTATGTGGAGACACCCGTGTGGGATCATGCTAATACTACCGTGATGTATTGGGAGGAAGAATATACAGAAGAGGGGATCCCTTCGCATGGAGGTTGGTGTGTTGATGAGCAATGAATGGCGGATGAAGGGACTTTTAATATGATGGTGCTGCCAACGGCAGTAGGGCATGATCGGAGTGATGGCATGGAAATTTAACGTATTGTACTCATTGTATATAATGGAAGCGTCTCAAGTGTCTTCATCACACTTTCCCCATAGGCCTCTGTAGTATTGAGTTCGTCGAGTCGGGTTGTACATTTCGAGCATACTATGGATAAGAAAACATGTAAGGACATGTACGGGAACTGGGGAGGCAGTGATCAACTGATGATAGGGGAAAGAAGTCACATAGTGATCCGAATGGAATGGCGCGTGTGTCTTAATGCTATACGACCTAGAAAACACTGGGTCATGACGGTTTCACGGTGCATGGTTACTCCTGGGGAACAAAACACTTGAATCTAACTAAGCTAACAGATCATCTGCATGCTCGAACTTTATTAGAAGTTACAAACTGCGGTGACCAAAGTTGTTTGCAATGCATCGAAAAGAGGGCATAGTCCAGATTCGAGGCTTCGTGTGGCTAGTAAGCTAGTCTCAGATTGCGGCTCCGACGAGGTTCTGGATTCGAGATCAGAAAACGCATCTGATCACTGATCAGTGATCAGCCGCCCAACCCATAGCTCTTCTCAAACAACATCTCCCCAAGAGAGATGTGCGAAAACTCAACGTAGCCAGCAACCAAGCACTTGAGGTAGGACTCAACACAACTCACAGTATTCAAAGATCCATGAGACGCACGCTAGAGTTATCGGCTCGCACGGTGACCTATAAGAAGCAACGAATCTTGCTACATCGTCACAGCGACGACCACAGTGACGACAGAACGGCACTTCCATTCAGCTTACTGTAAACACTGCTGATGGTCTTCCGTTTGGGAACTCCCTTAGCCGGTCCAGCAGGACTCAAGTCCTCTCCGAGAACATCGTCCACGGCACTCATCAACTACATACGAGTTGTACAAGTCACTCACGAATCCAGGCCTAGCATACGAGCTCATCCTGCTGGCTATGCCTTTTTAAAGAGTTGTTAGTGATCGCTGGAGCGGATGGTCTCAAACTTCGAGGGGCCGCCGAACTGAACAACACAGTCGTCCAAATCACATTCATAGGGGCCTTGCGACCTAGGTGTATAACGCCGAGTTGGCTCGTGAACGTTACGCTCCTCGTCAGGGGGAGAGGAGGCTCTCTCTCGTCCAGGAGGCGACTCGTCCCTTGTGGCCACTGCATCGACTCGAGTGGTATCTCGGGAACTACTAGAGGGTATCCGAGAGGTACTCAACTTCAAGCCTGACCAGCAGAGGTTCTCATATGAGCCGAATCATATGGAGTACACCGCGACTTTCACCCAACCGCGATTTAGCGCTAGAGTGTCACAGTAGTCTGTACAATTCCAAATTCCAGATGGAATCATCTATTCACACCGACGCACGGTAAATGATAGATTCACTTGAACGCGGAATGGTCGTATGCCCACCTCTGAGGCCCTCTATCGCCCTCCGCACCTCCCCAAGAGCTCTGTCGAACGCCTCAGGCTCAACTAAGTGCATTCTCATAGCAGAAGACAACCTCACGCTGTCTCCTCTAGAGGTTAGGGAACTCATTTGTTGCTTTACCTGGCAAGTATCAAATATTTGGCGAACACATTGTAACGAACAAATTCGTTCAACTGGGTTCGCAATGCTGGTATCCGCTCATGCTGTAGACTATCATGCGTCTGAGTTCGATAAGGAGGCAGGGAAGAATGATAAATACGATATTTATCATTTTCCCCTGAAGAAAGTGAGAAAAGTCGTGGTCGTTGCCAACGGTCACCACTTTTCTCACAATTTTCAGACCGCCTCTCGTAACTGTAATATGCGTAGTCAGACTTGAGCTTCTGGAGCAAACGAAAACTGATTTTGCACCGCTGGGCACGGTTCAAACTATACTGCTATACCTTCAACAACTATGTTGAATCTCTTATGTTCAAGCGCCTACCTCCGAATACGCGGCCAACGTAGCGACCTCGTCGTTCAGTATCAACGATTCCTAAGCAGAGCAACTTAATTCCACCACAGATGACATCGACCATCACTTCCATTCTGGCGGCAACTTCCTCAACCTTTTCCCGTTTCGACTGGAGCTCTCGATGAACACCATCGACACGCTGCGACTCGCCGCGTATCTTAGGTTACAGCGTGGCACCGACACTGACAGAAGATACGCACCTTAGAATCTGCCTTGGACAAAAGCTCTTGCTCTTTGCGATCCAAGGATGCTCTCAGGGCAGCAAAAGACGTGTGTATTCTGAATGGTGAATGCGCTGTCTATAGACCCCTCGTGGAATTTCTCACGTATCTTTCGTCGTTTCCAATAATGCTTCCAAATCACGTCGAACTAGATCTACTTCCTCCTCCGATTGTCTGATGTCACCAAGCCTGCTAGCCAACCCTCTTTGGAGCTTTTCTATACGATTTTTCGCCTGAGAAGTTTCCTTCGCTCTTGTCGCTCAGCGACGGGCACAGTCACCATAGGGAGGGCCTTCTTCAATAAGAACACCTCGTTCAGATGCTTTGTATGCTCCTCACTCCTCATGACGCACTCCGAGCACATCGGGGGGTTCTCGCAGACCAAGCAGAAGTACTGCACATTTTCCGATTCATGAACCGGACATGTCCTTATCATCCTGAATTGCCCCCTATGGCGAATACAGGCGCGAGGATGCAGCTTACTTCAACGAGACGGGGAGCTGCGATGACGGCTGTGCTGCGCGAGAGAGACTCAGCGAGTTGTTGACAGGTTTGATAGGAGAAAGGTGGTGGTCCATCATTCGCCCTCGTCGATGGATCAGACCTGAGCTCTTACTGTCGTCATGAGTGTTGGAAGATGGAGGCTCCCACTAGCGCATTTCTCACAGAACTCCTCATCACAGTTAGAGCATCGGATCGAGGCTGCATCACGTGTACATTGACCGCAACCGGGTACAGGTGTCGGGAAGGAGTCTGCAATGATTGAGTCACCGCATATTTTCAAAGGAGCGCACCCCGTAGCCTTGAGTTGGACAACCTCCGCTCATCGATAGGGCCACGCATGGGCGGTGATATGGAGAAAGTACTGGCAAACACGCCGGCCATCGGCGAGCGGACGTTGTTGCTGTTATTAAGCTCGCTACGCCCATTCGCTGGCATCAAGGTACTGGGAGCCGGAGGGAACTGACTCCTGGAAGGAAGGAGGAATTGAGGACGACGAAACCTTCATCGTATCCTTCGTCACGAAGGAGACTACATAGGGAGTGTTGGAATGTATGTTCGCTTTCATCAGCTTGGCTCAGTATTTTACTCACTAATTATAGAATTTTACACACAGTTTCGTATAGAGGTATTCATAAACTTATAAGGGTTCCCACAATTCCCTCAGAATTCCCTCGACATTGTCGTCAACACATGTAGATGAGCATGCGCATATTTTCCCACGGTGTTACTTCAATTGTTCGGCGCTGTCCAAGTCCACGTCAGTAACGCTGCCACACTGAGCGCAGGTCACCTGAGTATTGGAATATCGATTCCTTGGGAATTCGAGATGCTCATCACAGTGTAGCCGTTGCTGTTCTTGCTGCCCATTTTCATGAGGCCGGCAGCACATCCAAGACACAGGTTGTGGTCACAGATCAGTATAAGTGCGTCCTCTAATACTCCATGGCAGGAAGCGCACAGCATGCTTGACAAACTACGCTAGAAGAGGCTTCAGACCATGGTGGCCCACTGACAGCATACAACTATAACAGTAGATTGATATTGAAATCAGCGTGGTACTGAATGTCAATATCATGCATACAAAGTCTCAAGCTCACAGCTGTGCTTCTGATGTCGTAGAGGGCAGAGAGGAAGGAGTATTCTCCAATAATGTCGGGCGAACACCATACGAATATATATCCGCTACCCTCAGCTGACTCAAGGAGTTTCCTTACTGATTATAGGAGTTTATATCCGAATCAGGGTAGAAGTGCTCAGAAACTAGCGGAAAATTGTCCAGAAATTTTCATGTTGTCACCGACACATGTTGTTCACGACGCGCGTATTTTCCCATGGCAAAGTCGCATGGATCCCCATGGCGGCACCCCCCCCCCATACAAGTACAGGGAAACGTGAAGTACTTAAGCGTTATATATTGAAAGCATCAACCAGGACTCATGGTGAGAAACTCCCTTATCGCAAATTCAAGTACAACGTCTCAAGCAGTCTTACGTACAATTAAAGTAATTTCATCATGCGGATATTGGTCAACAATCCGATGATGACGATATGGATATAGGCGACAACGGGAGTGCAGGCTCAGCAGTCGCGACCAGCAGCACGGGGTCCTCCTCGAGCAAAACAGCCGTGCCAGTCTCTCCAGCTGAGGACTCTGCATCATCGGGCACACCTTCCAACACTGGGATCACTTCCTCAGCCTCCCTTCCTTTGGGCCTTTGCCTCTTTCGAGGCTTACGAGAGTTACCTGGGAAAATGCATAACAACTGATCGAGAAAGTAAGCTCATTCACATTTAGCAGAGTTCTGATGTCGTTCCATTAGCCACTCGCAAATCTCTCGCCCACACTTAGGGCACCGACGCTTGAGTATAAACGAACAACCTTCACAATGCTTCTTATGGGCATACCTCCTCCTCTCAGAGATGACTTCACAACATCGCCGGCATTCGAAGCGGTCGTACATCGACATTTCAACGCGAGTGGGCGAAAAAACTATGCAACGATCACAATAAGATTCACGCTTCTTAGACATATGAGGTTTTCATATTACTCCTCAGGGCGATGAAGATGCTAATCATCCTCAGCCACTGTAGCGCTCGCGGTTACTTATTCTGTTTAGAAGAAGACTGCACCAGGACCAGATTAAGGCATTTTCAAGATGGATTCTACTCATAAGCTAGGATGCGTCGCCGATGATTTGCACGCGAATACAAACACCCTAAGCCTCCGTGGAGAATAAACATAAACTATAAGAGGCACAGTGCTGTATGGCTCTTCCCAAGGTTGTGCATGGTACATCTACCTACAGCACAGTTATCGTACTCTTCAGTGGTGACACGGCAATGGCTTGGATACGGGGCATCGCAGCATTCAGCTCGATCATTACTCCCCAGCACTCGAAAATCAGCAACTTGGCGGACTCAACGTGCAGCGTGGAAGTTCGAAACAACTGCCACAGACTGCAGCTGGAAACCTGCGGTGCTCATCAGCATCTAGTTGCACCTCATGGGGGAAGAGCACGCTCCACCGAATACCGCAGTTATCAATGTCAGATACCGACATGTGCAGCTTGCGCATGGGCAAACTCGACCGCCAGAGGGCTAGTTTAGGCCCTAAGCTTCATCAGGACAATCAGGAAGGTCTCATGCTTCAAGATCCTCCTTCACGGCTCGTTCACCATCATATGAACAATAGTTTTCAGAAGACTTGCAAGGGCCAGCCGCCGATTCAAAAGGCCTCATTCCACACAGTGCGTTCCACAGTGACTGTGGAACGCCAACCGCTGATGCTCCCATCACCCGTCTCCATCCCCAATCGAAACTCACCAACTTTCGACAGTAATCAAGCCGCGGCTTTCACGAGCAATGCCTCCAACAGAGCCTTTCGGGATAAACAACGATAACTATATACTATTAGTGTAAACCCCAAAATACCTGGAGGAAGAGACCGTCGAGTAGAATCATTCTACTCGAATGCCATTGGCGTTACGCCGAGCCGAGAGTGATTAGTCTTGTCTGTCCGTTCTTCTTGGTGCCTTCTGGTTCGAAGGCCCATGAGTAGAATCAGCGCAGTGACTGCACCGATTTGCGTATAAGCGCTTGTTCGTACAGGGTGACAAACTTCGGTGGAGGTCGGCATCTGATACCCCAAGTCTGGAAGTCCCAGAAACCCCCAGAATCAAATGACGAGAGTTTATTGATAAACCCAAAGCAAAAAAATGGGGGGGGAGAGATTGATGAAAGATAAAACGTCGAGAAAAAGATCAAGTTGATTGCGCCACATCCGGGTGCCGAAGTTTACTGAACCCTGTATAAACTACCGACAAAACTACCTCGAATGACTGATGGTAGGAAGGTGTGATTCAAGTGGAGACAACTCGATCAAGAAGGCAATGAATCCCCGCATTGCCGTGGCCGATGTCAATAATTCTCACGGGCATCCGAGAGACATGTATAAAGCGACCATAAGTGAGCCAGCACGCAGCTGGTGTTAAAAAAACGTCATTATGCATGGTAAAACTGCTAGCATAAGCATTGCAATGAAATGACGACCCAAATGTACCTGATTCCGGGATTATCATCAACTATAACTACCACAACCTCGACGGTGATTGATCGCCCCACTCACCTCAGCTCGGATACTCCCGGAAGGCTTATCGGTGCTTTTGTTAAAGTACGACTTGTCGAGGAATTCCATAACGTTGTCTTCATTAAATACAAAGTCATTCGTGTCCGCCTTATACTCACGACATTGTCTACACTCATTTCTAGTAGGCCAGGCCGTATCCTTTCCAGTGATACCCCTCTCGTGTGAAGTCCTGTTATTAACCATATTATGGACGCGCCATAGCCACAGTGCTGTATGCCTTCTATCAGGGTTGGGCATAGTACACCTTTCACCAACACAGTTATCATACCCTTTAATGAAGTGCTGTGCGCAGCTGTGGCACATGAAAAAATATGTGACGAAGGACTTGATCGTCTCCATGACCTTTTCCCCATTAGAATCCTTCCCAGTAGTCGCCGAAAACTTCATGTCAACTCCCAAGGTGAGCGCATGGAAAAACTGCCACAAACCACAGTTAAAGTTCTTGCAGTGTTTCCAGAAAGGATCAGGCTGCTGCCTCATACGCCTGGGGGCGATTCCATCAAGCATAGCCATCCATTGATCCTTAGTAATAGCGCCAGAACTTTTGCTAATATTGCCGAGAAGACCACTGACGTCCTTACGGAATTCCTTGTCGGGATGAACGGACACAATGACTGGTAAAAGATTTTCCTTCAGTATTTTCAGCTTTTCCACGATGAGGGTGGTGTTAGCAGGGAAGAACGTGGCCGTATGCAGAGCGTACGCAAATGCAAGTATACCATCTAGTATACGCATCTCGTACGTAACGTTGGCATCATCGGGGAAAAGACTCCCACCAGTGGGAGTAGTCGTACTAGTAGTAGTAGCCATCGCTGTAGTACTAGTAGCCATCGTTGTGATACCAGTACTAGTAGAAATCGTTGTAGTACTAATAGCTGTGGGAACTGTTGTAGTACTACTAACACGAGTGCTTGTCGAAGGAATGGATGTTGTCGTGTGCGCTGAGCTAGTAGTAGTGGTAGTAGACGGCAACGGCTTAGTTGTCGTAAGTACCGGGGTCTTCTCCAGCATCATCCTAATATAGCCCACCAGCGGCCCTGGATTGCCATACCTCTCCCCTTTGAGGTATGTGAAGACAGTGGGATAATTATCCACTCCTTGCTTACCGCAAAACTCATTCGCCTCGTCATCTCGTACACAGTCGAAGGCCACTACACGAGGAAGATTCTCCTCATCATAGAACGTTTTCGGGTTATAGAAAACATTCTGGTTCTTGATGAGCTCATCCGCAGTATGCCGGCAATGCCCGCACCAATGCGCGTAGTATATGACTACTTTCGTATACAGCTTCGTCTCCTGAGCTTTCCTCACATCACTTTCGTCGCCATCTAATATCTTGGTCTTGTCCTTGGGAAAGAGTCCTTGATAAGAACCGTATAAAAGTGCTGTCATTACAGCGGCGAATTCCGGCAACTGGAGACGCATGGCTAAACAAAGGTGGGGAAATCTGATCGATTATGCAACTACCAGTTCTCATCGAAAATCACAATCGTTCCGCTGGGCAACCAACCAACTCGAAAAATCTTCGAAGCACGAAAGAATGTACCACTCTGTGATGAAGACGACAGAGAGCTGCTGCCCGCAGCAACACACCTGACACGGCCTCTCTGGCATCCATCGCCAAAAACTCTTTTTCTAACCGCACCTCAACCAATTCATGGCTCAAGCTAGCTCGAATTCCTTGTCGAGTAGCCCTCAAGTGTAGGCCTCAAAAGGAACAGGTGTAAGGGAGAGGATTGATGCCAAGATAGAGGTAGTGATGATGACGAAGTGAACGCCTAGAGAGAGCAACAATACAGGGAATCGATTTAAACGATTCGATTATGCATTCAACTGTACGAGTGTCCTTCCAACAGGTTTGCGATGTCATGTCCCAGTGTGACCGCACCACTAGGCCCTACATCCACCATTACAGCATCTTCATCATAGCCATGCTTCCCTACATTCTGGGCGTAGCGCACAAGCAGGGGAAGGAGACATCAAAGCGCGTGACGCGGTCACACGGTGCGACTCACACCTGCGCCACGACCCTACACCCCAAGCACCCGACATGGAAGCTGCGTTAATATGCTGGATTACACCACCAACACTGTATTGGTGCAATCCACGATCGGCGCCGCTCTCGGAAGGTTCCGAATGCGCATACCGTATAAGACCCAACCCATACCAGGGACGCCCAAGTGTTTCTAAGATTCATAAGTTCTTCACATGTGCAACCGTTGCACTGCAACGTCGTAACAGCGTTACGGTAACGCCGGAAGTGAGACGAGCACGATCGGTTCCGCTCATTGCGTCCACTTTCCCGGAATCTTGTTTGCTAAGTCTTTTCGGCACCGTTACGGGTAATGTAGGCTACATTTTCCTGTATAGCCTCTTATGTACTATACCCTCCTGATGTAGTGAATAGTATTGATCACCACGACACAACTCACAAAGATTCTGCGCCAAAGAGATTGTCCACGAAGTTACAATACCTGCACGAGGAAAAAGTTCTCAGTTCCAGTACCAAAATTGTAGTGAATAGTATTGATCACTAAAACACAACTCACACTAATAGCACTCGGAATCCCGAACTCAAACCATGTTGACTCAGTCATGGGAATATATAAACATGTACGTGCTCATGGGGGAGCCCATAACCCGGACGCCGGGGAAGGGCGGAATATTACAGACATGGTTCCGCGCTACGGAACCGTCGGTGGCACGGAACCACGGAAAATTCTGTATTTTGTAGGAACATTCTGTATTTCGCGCGCCGCGCATCGGCTATGCCCAGATAGCAGGGACGGCTACATCGCTCTTTCCGATACTCAGTATCATGTCTGATCAGTCTGATCAATACTTTACGCAAGAGCAAACAGTACTCATCAATTGGCTGCAACTGGCGATTGCTCAGCACAGTGACTATTATAATCATCAATAGCAGCAGCAACCCCGTCACAAACGAGGCAGAGTAGAACCACCGAACAAGTAACAATGGAATAATATGTACAGTATACGAGGTAGAATTAATCACCATTTCTCAATCCCTATGATAACCTTCACTTTTCCCACATTCGCTGCGTCCGATTCTTTTGGTGGTCCGCCTCTTACTTTCGTTGCTGCGTACGGGCGGGTGCACTGAACGATCGGAGAACCAGAGTCACTCAGACACTATCAGTCTCACAGGATGGCATTGGATAAAGCCAAGAGATCCACGACAGCGCAGTGCGTGGTGGAGTTTAAGCCCATAAATAGGACTGCTCGCACTCCACAGGAAGCCCAAGTCTTTAAGGAGAAGACGCTCAGCATGCTGCCAAGGGGATAGTGATTATTAGTGCCTTCCCTTTGAGAGACGGAGGGTTGGGGCTACTGTTAGAAGACAGCAAGGACGCAGAGAGAATCTTGGCTGCGCTCCGTGCTGTTCAGGGCTCTCAAGCCAGCACTCCGCGTGGATTATGGCCGGATGTGATATTATATAACTGTGCTGTCTCTCGGGGTATCACCATCTCTGCTCTGGAGAGCGGCTCTCTAGAGCAGGGATGGTGATCCCCGAGCGGCTCTCCGAGAGCCACATACGTGGAGGGAATGCTGACTTGGTCAGCGGGTAGCACAAACATCACCCTTCACTGCCTTACACACCTTGTGGTATCTCCAACCCTTCTTTCGATATGTCACTCCGCACTATACGGCATATTCACATAGACACTGCGCCATATTCCGATACACTCTCGAACATATACTACATGCGGCTTGGTTTTTACTGAACCCCACCTCACTAAAGAACACCTGGTACTTCTCAGCCATATCCAATGCTGAAGAGTGCACAGACGAGTACCGACCCAGCTGAAGCTCTCCCTGTTGCTCCTCCAATCCGAAGTCCCTCGTTTCCACTCTAATCACCATATATGTCATGTTGTCTGTGGACTCCAATAAATCAAGGCAGCGAGCTCCAACCCGAACTGTAGTATCTCAGAAGCTATCTCGGCCAAATCACTTCCGGCGGAAGTCTTCCGCCATGAGCCAGTTCCTATGATCTCACGCGCCACATCCTCATTGGACATAACATCGAATACCCCAATGCAAGCCAGTACTACCCGGTCGCCAGCCTCACCAACGACCTCCTTCACCTCCGGTACAGCGATACACTTCTGTTTATCAGCACGGCGATCTGCATCATCCTTATACGCGAAATCGCCGAACCCCCTTTACAAGGCCAATACACTGCATAACTTTACGAGCCCCTCCGTGCTCACAAACCCATCACCTCCCTCTATCCGAGCCTTTCCCTCAGGGTCGTCAGGCTTATGATCCTACGTGGCTGCCAACAGACCCCGTCAGTTTCCGTGAGCGTCGAAAGATCCTTTTTCGACCCCGGCATATCTCCAGCCCTACATATACCCCTGTCACTACAAGGCTCAGTACTGTCATCATTACACAGCTGCCTTGTAACGTCTTCTTAAGCGTTCTCCAGCTTCGTTACATCAACGCGCTCACCCATATCAACGTGCCAACACCAGTGTAGGGAGTCTCCAGCGTTCATAATGCGCACTTTATACTTGCCGTTACTTAGAGGCGTCTCCTAAATGAAGAACCCGTGCTAGACCGAACCTCCTCTCCTTTCTGATGGTAGTGGAGGAACAATGCAACGAATTGACAATTATTAGAGCAAAACTCAGCAGCATTGTCCCCACTGGAAGCTCCCCAGTATGGCCGTCGTCGATGGCCTATCGAGTACTGCGAAGGAGCCTTCCTCTTGCGAAGGAGCCTCTTCTTGCGTGGAGTCCCAGTCCAAATCTATGCGGTGCGCATCTTCATGAGATACCTCCAAGTTGGAGGCTCCAACCTTAAAGCGTGGCCACATTGCCTTGAAAGCTGCCGTTGGCACGCCGCTGTAAATTAACGGCAGTATTCGGATGAGACAGGAGCCCACCCATCTGGGAGAATGTAGAGGAACAACACCACAAACCTTCCATCGACGAAGAAAATGCATAACCCTCCCAATGTTTTAATAATCGATCGGAATAAAGCGCGCGCCACTGTAAAATTTAGAAATGCAAACTTTCGAGATAGCAAGATGAGCTCAGCCAACGCTGAGCAGCGCCCCCGGGCGGACGCTGGGGCCTTGGTTTGGCACCTGTCGTGATAGCTAGAGAGGTACTGTTGTATACTTCACTGTCGCTGCCACGTTTGATAACATTAGTGTCTAGCCTGGTGAAGCTTTTCGAGCGCTCTTCGCACGTACGTCCACAGGATTGCTGTAACCGGTGGAGCTAGTGAGTATTTTTGACGACTACCCTGTGTTGGGAACCTATCTATCTCACTGATAGTCATCGTCATAGACTGCGTATTGAGTATCGGTTGTGGTAGTTGTTCTGGTATTGCTACATTCCCTATGGCTGATTTAGTTTACTTCAATATCGACGACGGTCTAGGAGAGGGTCTCGTAAGAGGTCTTCGTTCGGGCTTCCTCACAGCAGATGATTACCGTCGTATTGCCAATGGAGAAAACTTGGAAGGTACCATCCGTTGTTACATTCGAGGTTCCGTATGCTATTGACTTTTCTCTCAGATCTCCGAACAGCTTTGGAAGATACAGACTATGGCACTTTCCTCCAGGATGAGCCCAGTCCTCTTCAGGTCAGTTGTTATCTCAACGGTGTCCATTGTGGACGATTTCCTCCAATTCTGTAGGCTTCTACTATCTTGCGGAAGTGCCATGAGCGTCTCGCTGAGGAGTTCGATTATGTCAGAGCTCAATCAGTCGGCGAGATGGCTAAGTAAGTGGCCAATACTCGATATACTGGATGTGTTCATTATTGGCCGTTGTAGGTTCATGGATTATGTCCGTCAAGAGGCTATGATTGACAACGTGGTAATGCTCATTCAGGGTACCATCAACAACAAGAATCCTAAGGTAAGGCGTATAGCTCCTTCTCTGTGGTATGGTTACTCAGGATCTTCTTGCACGATGTGATCCTCTTGGCTACTTCGAGGAGATGAAGACCATTCCTGGCATGGACTTTACTCATGGTTATGAAGACCTCTACCGTACCATTCTCATCGACACTCCTCTTGGACCGTAATCATAGCACCCATCACGATAACCATGTTATGGTGTCCTCCTTAGTTATTTTGAAGAGTTCCTCAATTCCAAGCAAGTTCATACTCACACTGAGGGCCAGGGGTCTGGTGCCCAGAGTGGCCCTAGTGGAGCTACAGCTGTTGTACAGCATGGGGAGGTTCATAACGTCCTCACTGAAACCGATCTGGAGATTCTCAGGAATGTAAGTCTTAGTTCAACTCGTGAGCGTGGCGAATTTGGTGCTTTGCCAGTTCCTTAAGAAGTGTTGGATGGAAAGCTTCTACCGTTTCTGCATGGACGGAAGTGAGAACAGCAACACTGCTGAGGTCATGGGCCACATCCTAAGAACTGAGGCTGATTACAGGGTATGCGCCAGTGAGTGTTGATGTATGAAATCGTTTGGTGTAGGTCTTGATGGTCACTCTCAACGCCCTCAACTCGCCTCTTGGAACTGCTCAGAACTTGGATGAGCGTAATGCTCTCTATCCCAACTTCGGGTAGGTGTTCTTGGTGTTTATACGTGTCACTGATGCCTTTTATATAGCTACTTGTATCCCGAGGGAACTGATAAGCTCATGAAGGCGACTTCGGATACTGCCGTCCGCGCTGCGTTGGAACCTTACCTAAAGTAGGGTAGTTTGATGTTGGCTTGGTTGATTCTGAATTTCTTTGTAGGTATGCCCAGCTGTACGACCAATGCAAGCAGTTCTATGAGCACGACTCGAACGTTGACAAGACTACTCAGGGTCGCTACAAGTCTATTGAGGATCTCTTATACGTTGAGTCCGTGCGTATGTTCGAGAACTCCTTTGAGCAGCAGTACCACTACGGTATTATCTATGCTTGGGTTAAGCTGCGTATCCAGGAAATGAAGAACATTGAGTGGATGGCCAACATGGTGAGTCGTGGGGACTTGTAGTGTTTGGTTGTTTATTGCCTCAAACTCAGATTGTCCTTAAAAAGAAGGAGCACGTTGAGGAGATTGTTCCAATCTTCGCTCCTCGTGTGTAAGTTTCTAGAAGGGTGATGGGTGATGCTATCCCCACTGAAGAGGACTGGTAGTTCCTCCTCGATTCCATCGGGCTAGTTATGGTGTTACCCTAGACTTTTGTTCAACGCTGTGATGAACAGCAGCGTAGTGGAATTGGTGTCTAGTGTTTCTTGAAGTAATATTCAGTAATGATTGTGTATGTGTTGTAGTAGTTAATAATGTTGGCGTTAGCGAATCGCTGACGGCGTTCAGCCTGACGCAATAACTATCGCTGACAGCGATAGAAGATCCACTGGTTGTGAGTTCATAGATGGGACATAAATCTCTCGTGAGTTCAGTCACCATCTCACTCGTGGTTGCACTGAAGAGGGTTGCGTCAATCGGTCCTCAGTAGTGACTTATATATGATATACGTCTTTTCCTTGCTTGTATGGTTTAGTCTGTTAAGTACGAGGAGGCTGTTGATAGGTTGATGTGGGGGGATGGTACTTCAATGCGGTGAGAAGATTGGGCGTGTTAAGAGCGGAGCTAGCGAATTGTCTACATCGGTATAAAGTACGTTCTTGTACGATGTGTAACAGAAGTGATGACCACTGGTATCATACTAATGGTATGGCTAGTGGTTGTTCAGGGTCGTAACAGATTGAGCAGTGCTTGATGATGGGTGTCGACTCAGGAGTACGGGATAGCATCGTCTAGCTCACCCATTGCTTTACGAATACGAGTGCGGACGTTCTCGTGGCCCATCTTGGGGTATCTTTGGTAACATGCGTGAGGCTGCGGCGAGGCCATTTGGGGACAAGTCCGCCCGGGTAAGCCTCTGACTTTAGCAGTGGGCGACGCGGTGCTGATTTATTGCCTTGGCTAGAAGATTTCCCCTGCGTTTCGTATGAGAAGAGTGATGGCTTTAACAGTCGAAGTTAATGACCGCGAGTCAGCGTTCATCAAAGTGACGTGCGCTTCAGGAACGCCGCTGTTGATCAAGTTGCTCATGTATAACTCGATGAACTCAATGCAGAGTAGGTTGAGGTGCAGCAGTATACAAAGCGTCAATGTGGGACTTGTTATATGCTGTAATCAGGCATTAGTTGAGCATTATGTCTCTTTAGCCGTGTCATTCTGTGTGCACCATTGTGATCTTAGCATTTCTCCTCATCTATTTAGTGTAAGTAACTGAGAATAGTTATCCTTGCACTCTTGAAGTTATTTGTGCCCTTAAGCCATTAGCTATGCCCTTACACAGTTGTACGCATACACAAAGGCCTTTCTGCGCCTTGGCTAAGCTTTAGTTGGGAGTCAATTTAGGCACTCAACAGCGTTGTGTTCGCTATGTGCTTACGTACACATCTTCACTAAGGTGAGCAAGATAGCACAAGATAGCACGAATAAGCTGCGACTTCGGGTTTGGGGGGGACGGCCGGGAGTCCCGGGCGTAAGATAGCTCATCACGCACACACCCACGCCTCAGGCACGCACGCACGTACAACGCATATGTACAATACGTAGGAAATGCCTGCGGTTACGTGACGCGACTTCCGTGACGCAACTTCCGTCATAGGTGCTTCACTCGCTCTGTAACTCCATGCTGCGATTTACGACTCAACGAGTCGGACTCACGAAGTGACGTTTGTAAGTGTTCCTAAAGACTTGTGAGTGTTCCCTCAGGAAGGAACGGTAAGGGTTCCTTCTTTTGAGGTGAGTTACCTCAGCTAACACTTGAGGAGTAGTTCCCAAATTATAGGGCCAATAGTCCAAAGGTAACCATTCTCAGTTCCTTGCACTGAATCGATGAGTAGGCGTGCTGGAGTTGGAACACACTGGGTAACTGGGTTGAAGAAACATAATGCTGATGTTGATCGGATCTATCCTCAGTAATTTTCTCACCTATGTTGTTCAAAATTTTCATCTCGATCGGCATCATCTGTTTCATGCTCCTCATTCACCCTACCGAATCCCGCACTCAGCTCCGTTCATTAGAAGGAATCGTTTGCCCGGGTTTCTGTGCGAGGTGCCCCACTCATTGTCCTTGCTCGGTTCAAGTTTGTTGTGGATGCCATTGCGATTGCTGATGAAGCTGATGGTCATCATGTTGCCAACCTGAGGTTGGTGATCTCTACCAATTGCACGCCCGATAAACTATACTACCGCGGGCAGCAGTATCATCGATGATAATATCATCGGTAAGATTATTATGGATACTTTGCCTATATGGTGTAGTTGTTGAGCTAGTTTGCTTGAGGCGCTTCCCGTATTTATCTATTCTTTTTACGAACAATGTTGCAGGGCGTCTCTTTTTTCACAAACATGATATCGATAATTTCGCTGGCACTCATAGTTCGAGCACTCAACGCTTACTACACGTGCCCCCTTGGGGATTATTGACGGATTATCGGTTTGTCATGTTGATGGTAGCTCCATTATAGTTAATATCACTATCGTCTCCTAACGGTTGACTCCGTAGATAACGACACTCTTGAGTTAGCACTGGGAAGGCTCGATCTCGAGCCAAGTGACACCGCAGACTCCGCCGATGACGTCCTCCTCATTACCACGGCTGACCAGTAACATACCGTCCGGCCTACTCGATGTCACTGGGATAGTGGTCTCAGTAGCCAAAGTGAGGCGATACCTATCGGCTGGGAGCGACGTGTCGGGAGAGTTTTCCGAAAAAATGTACAAGACGGCGTCACGATCATGTTCTCAGTCCCTCCACTGGAGGCACCAACGAATGTTAACGATTTTACCTTAAAAACGATTTTATGTATTTTCATTCGAAGAAGAACTCGACAGAAGAAAGTCATAAAAACCTGCTGAAATGCATCCTAGGTAAACAAAAACGTTTGAGCAGAAAAAAATTCACACAATGTCGGAGCAATTATGTGAACTAACATGCTATAATGAAAGCACGATTTTGGGAAGAGCAGATGTTGTTCTGCCGTTTAGAAAACCAGCAGACACACTAAGGCGCCCTGAATTTGCGTTTCATTGCCCTGAATAGAAAACAGACATCCGCGCATGTGCGGTTGCAAATAGTACTGGTTACTGATCGGATACTTAATCTTGATATCTTGCTTTCTCTCGTTCTTTGCAAAGTTGCTAACTGACATCATCAATACAAGCAGTTGGGCCCACCATCTCTGTAGTTGACACTCTCGTGAGCAGCTGACCCTATCTTGCATTATATACGAGTACGTCGTCCCTCATCTCGAACCTGCAACAAATGCCACTCATCGACTAAGAAAAACATGAGGGAACAGATCAGACGCGTGGAGACAAACTCTTTAGCTCGCACACTCGACGCTAGCAGGCGGATAACACTCTTGTAAACAACTATTATCATCGTTATACTTGAAGTTTGTTATTACTAACATATTTTCCAAGTATGTCCGTATCTGGCAGCGACAATGGGAAAGTGTACTCGTGGAGTGACGTCTCTGGTAACGTGTACTACTACTATAAGCACCCTATGACTAAGGCTGTCTTGTTCGTTTTACTACAAGAGTTATGTGAGCGTCTGGCCTTCTATGGCTTGATGCCCAATCTGCAGATCTTCCTCAAGGAGTATCTTGGCGTTGATGATGCTGGTGCTAACTCGTATATCTCAACGTTCAACGCTATCCTTTATGTTACTCCACTTCTGTCTGCTGTGATATCGGATACTATTCTGGGACTGTACCTTACTATTCTGGCCTTCTCTTTCGTTTATATGGCGGGTTTGGCTCTCCTCACGCTGTCTACGATACATTCGATCAGTCAGCCGTGGATGATCCATGTTTCACTACTCTTTCTCATCGCATTTGGTGCGGGTGGAATTAAGAGTTGTGTGAATGTTATGGGAGCCCAACAGTTCCATCCTGAGGAGCACAAAGATCTAATCACGAGGTATTACACCTACTTCTATGCTTCTATCAATCTTGGCTCTATTGTTGGTGGTATTGTGACTCCGATTTTGGTGGAATCGGTCTCTTTTACTGCAAGCTTCTCCTTCCCTCTCGTTGCCTTCATCATAGCAACGATTGTTTTCGTTGTGGGTAACGTGATGGGCCGTTATGTGAAGCCGAAGCCTCAGGGATCCGCTGTATTAGAGATCCTTAAGGTCATCTTCTTTTCTCTTACGAGGTGTTCTCTGGAAAAGAACAAGGAGTCAAACGGTGGTCGTTTCAAGGATGGTTTTATCGAGGATGCAAAGGCACTGTTCAGACTGGTGCCTTTATTTTCCCTCATTATACCGTTTGTGATGGCCTACAATAACATGACGACTGCTTTTCTAACTCAGGGTAAAAAGATGGACACGAGCCTTTTCGGGTGGGATATGCCGGCTCAGATGATGCAAAACGTGGATCCTATTGCTGTGGTTTTGACCAGCGTGTTGGTTGATACCGTATTGTTCCCTCTCTTGAAGAAGTATAATATGATGCCGTCAGTTCTGGTTCGTTTTTGTATCGGTTCGTTATGTGGTGCGGCGTCCCTGCTCGTGGCTCTCGGTGTGGAGTACATGGTTATGAGCAAGGCTGTGTTCTCTGTCTCCATTTGGTGGCAGATCCCACAGTTCTGGTTGATTGCTGCTGGTGAGATCTTCCTGATATCCACTTCTTACGAGGTTGCATTCACGTACTCTCCGGGAGCGCTGAAAGCAGTTGCTTCTGCGTTCAACCTTTGTTTCTTTTCCATCTCGAATGTTCTCTCGGCGGTCCTTTTCCAAGTGTGTTCCGAGTGGCTTCCAAACTTTGATATTAAGAATCCCACAGAAGAGGCCGTTAGCGGTGCTCACTATGATTATTATTATATGGTTTTGGTAGCCCTGTGTATTTTCGGTGCAGTTGGCGCGGTATCGATGATCCCGTACTTCAATAGGGTCGCCGCGAAGAATGCGGCCAGGAAGGCGGAGGCTGAGTTAGAGAATGTTGTGAAGAAGGATGAGGTCGATGTATAATGTGAGGTGCCTGTTGTTTCAATTCTGTCACATCATGATTACTCCTGTTTCAAGTTTCATTTTTCCTGTTGTACACATAGTTCTGCAGAACTCAGTGTATTTTGTTGAACGTACTGTTCCAACAAATATGTTCTGCTGTCCTCCACGCGTATAATTTGATTTCGTGTAGTTTACTCATTTCGGTTCCCGCTAGGCGGTGAATATTATCTTCCTTTCAAGTACATTAGCTTTGTGTTGGCAGTTGTGGGAAGAGACCTAGTGACTTCACGTACCACATTTCGCTGGTCAAGGGAGAATAATAGAGCACGACTTCAAGCTGTGTGCCTTAGGTTAAGCGATTGTATTGCGCGCTGTTGATGTTGTGCGGGTTGTACTTACGTTAAAAAGTTCTGAGTGGGGTCAAGCTACTGAGTAAGAGGGTTCGTTACAGCCTTAAATCCCTATGCGCTGCTCGTCCGTTGATATCGTTGTTGTGATGGTATGTAATCGATTATTTTGGCGCGCGCTTAATTTATAACGCTTGTTCGTTACTCGCTCGCCCGTAATGTTCTCTTTTGCTACCACTCTGGAATTTGATCGGTATCTTACTGCTACGCTCCTATCGACTAGTTTGGAAGTTTTGCGCCGACCACAGCGAAGTGGTTATAATGCAATCCTAACTAGAGTCGTTGGGATCACTCCGATTTGCCTTTTCTTATTGTTGACCGGTGCTTTTGTGAAGGGTCAACTGAGTTCATTGTAGTTCAACATTATCATCGAATGCCTCAACCCTACGCTTGGGTACGCTTGAAGAACTCAGGGAGCACCAGTATCTCCCCACGGTCGGGCCATACCATCACAGCCACGCCTCATGGCTTCATCTGCTACGGCGGAATGGACGGTCGACGTAACGATCTCGGCAACCCTGCTCCGAATTCGGACTTATACGTTCTTAAGCTGCACCCTCAATACCAATATGAATGGGAAGTCGTCGAGCTGGACCCCAGCAGTAGTTCTCCACCAGGCAGAACGTTACACACGGCGACTTGTGTCACCGACGATGAGGTTTTCTTCTTTGGTGGCATTCATAGTGCTACTCCCTACCAATGCCTTAATGATGGTTGGGTGCTGGACGTGTCTTGCATGGAGTGGAAGAATATCGCATTCAAAGCATCGCAACAAGATAAGAAAAGTGCCGGTGTCCGCAGACTTACGGGTCTCATCGAAGAGGTCGTGCACAATGCTGAGGGTCTAGTCGATGGTCGTTTCAAGCTAAGGAGACCATCTTTGAATAATAACCGGCCTACGAAAACGGTCGGGTTCGCTGACATTGTTGGAGCTATGACTGGCAAGAAAAAAAGCACTATGTTGGGAGCAGGATCGAGTAAGTTCAAGTCTATTATACAGGTTAAAGGGACGAGGAAGAAAACGATGCTCCCATCGGGAAAAACAGTTGGCGGTGGACAGAATGCTGCTAGTGGAGCCTTGAGGGACGAGCAGGACGCTTTTCATGAGGACATCGTTTCTCTGGTGAGCAGCATTGTGAACCAAGATGACGAGTCGAAGAAGCAACCCCCGAACGTGCCGGCTCCTCGAGCTAATCATACGGCCACGCTGGTCGAAAACAGCATAGTGCTCTTTGGTGGTCACGGTGGACAGGGCTACAGCAGACGGCCTTTTAACGATGTGCATGTCCTCAATCTCGATAACGATAAATGGATCGAACTGCAGTGTCAGGGTAACCCTCCGGCCCCACGGTCAGGTCATGGGGCTTTTTCTAAGGACGGCAACTTGTTCGTTTTTGGTGGTTGGAATAATGAACATCAGTTCAATGACGTTTTCATGTTGGACGTTGAGAACAAGGATTGGACTGATCTCGATCTCGGCTGGAGCTGTCCCCGGTGGAATTTCAGTCTCCAGCTGGTCCACGCTATTCCCTCATGGAGGGTCTTCGTATTTGGCGGGGCATGCGATAAGGACGGTGGGGGCCGGTCCTTGGGAGCGTTCGATCAGCGCATTGGTGTCCTCGACTTGGCCGAAAAATTTTGCTGGTCGGAACCTAGCCTGGAAGCACCAACGAGCGCAGCGTTACGTGATATGCAGGAGGACTTCTTGGCGAACTCTCTAGGGCAGATGCCTGAAACTTTCATGCCTCCAGCGAGGTGGGTTTGTCTTTGAATTCTTCGGGGTGCGCGAAAGCGTATCTTGTTGTTTAGGGAGCACGCATCTGTCGTGTATGAAGCCGACGAGTCAAGATTGATAGTGTTCGGTGGCTGGTCTAATAAATGGCTCGATGATGTGTGGCAGATTAACGTGAGCTCCATTGTAGGGCCACCTTACGCCATCGCTAAGGTGGAGCCAGCTCTTGGTAATGAGAAATGTAGGGTGCGGGAATCGAACCTGCGTGTGTGTGTTAGGTCCTGTTACTGGCAATCAGCTCCTCCGTATTCGTTGTGTCGGTGCTACTAGTGCTCAAGGCACGGTGACAGTGCGCTTCTCCACTGCCAAGCACACTGCTGATTCTATTGGTGAGGTTCATTGCAGCATCCTCGACTGTGATGATAATTTCGTGGCGCGTGACGGTAGGTACAGTAGTAGACGATAATACCATTGAATGCCTGACCCCTGCTGTTATACAGACCATCGGGCCTAAGAGATGCGAGGTTAGATTTGCTATTGGGGTAAGTGGGGTGTGGGGGCAGTGTGGAAATGCTCTATCCTATGGGATTACACTGTTGATGTTATATTATTTATATATATCATGATTATGATAGGTGAATTTATATTAATGCATACTTCATATCAAATATTGCATATGATGGAGTTTCACCCGTGATATAAAAACGCTAGTGTGAAACATATTTCGAAAAGCACCGCATAGCGCGAATATCGTGTTACGCCACTTCACGTAGAACGCGTGAGACTCCAACATCTATGAATAGATGTGTAATTGATATTATTATGTCTTTATGAGGTATATCCAGTACGAATTATTCTAGTACTGTGGGTTGCTCACTTCCTAGGATGTGCGGTTTGACTTGCTGTTCCTTGTCTCAGGCGAAAGATTTCACGACTACGGTAACACACTACGACTACTATCTCAACACGATAGCTGAAAAGTCGCTTTGTTATGGTCCTGGCCTACTGAATGATGGGGAGGCGGGTAAGGAGAACAGGTTTATAATACAAGGGAGAAACAACCTCGGGGAGAATCGAACCTCTGGGGCTGACAAGTTTGTGATTTCGGTGATGCAAGACGGTGAGGAGCTCTACGATGAGAGCACTTGCTTCCACGATTTCGACAATGGACGGTATGAAGTGACCTATACTGCCAAGGCTGGTGGGGGCGACATTACCGTTAGAGTGAATCTCATCGATGAGAATGACAAGGAGCAGCCGATTAGAGGCTCGCCATTCACGGCTACTTGCTGTGAAACGGCTAAGCCGAGAGCTAACGAGTACGCTGGCCCGCTCGTTGTCGGATTTATCACAAAGAGTGTGAAGGAATTGGAGGAGTTCTTCAAGGCGACCGATGCTGGTATTAATATTAAGCTGAACGCTGGAGACGTGAAGTCGCTGATTAAAGTGAAGAATTATATCAAGACTATGTACGAGGAAGAGGAGAGACTGATATTGAAGCAGGATGAGGTTTTGGAGTCTTTAGGGGTAAGTTGGGATACCATTCCTCGCTGAAATGATGCTTAAATAAAATGGGTCACAGTAAAGGAGTCGAACTTATACGCTCTCTTTACCTACATGAACCTTCCGTGGCTACTCCTGTATGTCGTACATGAGGCATATTCATTGTGGGGAGAAGCTTCGTCTTGAATACTCTTTGCGAGTAGTCGTTGTTGAAAATGCAAGAAATGACGTTGTCAGTGTGGTAGTATGATTTCGAATGATAGGCACTTGAGAGGGAAGGCCTGCCCAACGAGAAGGCATTGAAAGCATTAAGGAAGACTTGGGACTCTCTGGCAACTGTGAAGGAAGCATGCAAGCACAAGGAAAAGGAGATAGCCCCGATGGTGCAGAAAGAATCTGATATTTACAAGGCCAAAATCGCGGAGTTCGAGGAAGGTCTCAAGGAGTATCAGGCTGGTCTCAAGAAGGAGGCATATTACTTTTACAAGTCTGGACTGGAACTCGCCATGGAGAGAATTGCGGGGGTCACGGCAGATTTGGACGAGTTTGACAAGCAGATGGAAAGTTTGACCCACATTGCTGAGAATTTCGACTACCCCGAGCAGCTGAATAACTCGAGGAAACTGATGACGGCAATGCGGGAAGATGTTGCAATAATGCTCAGCTTGTGGGAGTTTGAGGATCTCAGGATTCAGAATACTGAGGTCTTCCTTGTTGTGCGTTGGGGGGATCTAGTACCCGACCAGGTAGGAGAGAATCTTGCAATCTTGCGCCGACTTGGAATTTCTCAACGCAGATGGAGGAAGAGATCAAGTTGATGTTCAAGCAGTTGAAGGATATAAAAGTTGACAAGAAAAGAGATGCCTTTTTGGGCATGCAGGTGAGCCGAAGTGTGGTATTTGTGGCGGAGTTTTCTTGACGTGATCAGGACGTGATGCGGAAATGGACGACGTTTTGTCCCCTAGTGGCAGAGCTGAGAGACCCGGCCATGCGTGGAAGGCATTGGATGGCTCTTATGGATCTGTGTGGGAAGAATATATCGGTGTCTCCTCGTATACTGCTGCGAGACATGTGGAACTTGGAACTACACAAGTGAGTGTGAAGTGGAAAAGGAGTGGTATGAGCTGTCAACCCATTAAAATTTACAGTGGAGATTGCTCGTCATTGAAGGGGTCTCAATAATATATAAGTTCACCTATTCGGTAGAATAGGTGTTATTTGTCTGTTTTTGAAGCCTTTGTTGTTGACATGGTTTTGTTTTGACCAAAAAAAGGATAATGACAACAATTGCTTAGAGGGCATCATGATATAGATATGATTATATAATTACATCCAACAGATTCAAATCATATATAATAAGGTTGGAAATTTACCCGTTTTACGTGAAATGACGTAAAACTCGGTGAAAAACGCGATATTCGCGGTAGTATGTAGTAGTCGTGAAATATTTTCCCCACTGGTGCACGAGTGAAACTCCATTGTATTCGATCAGGTTTTCCGATGCTGTTGAGGAGATAGGGGATCAAGCCAAGCAAGAGGCGAAAATGGAGAAGACTCTGGCTAAGCTTACAGAGACCTGGGCGGGCATTGAGTATGACTTCACACACCATAAGGATACGGACATTCAGCTGATGAAAATATCGGATGAAAATTTCGAGATGCTCGAGGAGCACCAAGTGCAAGTCCAAAATATGTTCGCCTCGAGATTTTTGGCGACCTTTGAAAATGAGGTCACGTCCTGGCAGAAGACCCTGGCTAATGTCTCCGAGGTGTCACTTCTGCTCGCCGAGGTTCAGCGTAGTTGGAGCTTTTTGGAGAATCTTTTCATACATAGTGAAGAGGTGAAGAAGGAGCTGCCTGCTGAAAGTGAAAAATTTGTTGGAATTGATATGGACGTGAAAGACATCTTGAAAAAGGGTGAGCATCTGAGGTTATGTAAAGATTTCTGTAACGAAAGTGGGATTTTTGGCACGTTGGAGAAAGCGCAGAATGAGCTGAACGTCTGTGAGAAGGTAAGAGATAGGCTCTTCGGGATCTGCTGTACTGTGCTACAGTGGAGTTTCACCCGTTTAACGTGAAGTGGCGTAATACTCTGTGAAGACCCGATATTCTCGCTATGCAGTAGTCGTGAAATATATTGAAATTAACGCTATTTTCGAGCATCTCCAAATTGGGCCGGATCGACTCTCTCGAGTCGGAAGTGAATTTCGTGCCGTGTGACGGTGGTAGCCCTTTTGTGGTGTAAGTATTCATGTTCAGGCACTGAATGACTTCATGGACGGCAAGAGACGAGCCTTCCCTCGATTCTATTTTGTGTCCACGAGCGACTTGTTGGATATACTCTCCAACGGCAATACGCCTTCTAAGGTTATGCCGCATCTGGCTAAGGTCTTCCAGGCGGTGCAGACATACGAGTTGGAATATCCTGATGGGAAAGATCAGAGGCCGGCAGCAGTCGGTATGGAGTCATGTGTTGGCGTTGAGTAAGTGCAAGGTGCAAGGATTGAACCTGGGGTCTTCGGGTGTGTAGTTAGGGATCTTCCCTGTTAATCTAAGGTACGTGCCTTTCCCCGAGCCAACTCTTCTTGCTGGCAAGGTCGAGATCTATATGGAATCGTGCGTAGCTGCTTTCCGCACTGCGTTGAAGTACTATGCCAAGAAGGCCTTGCTGGACTGCGAAGAGGTTAGTTTTGGTCCCGAGTTCGAATCCCCCCAGAGGTATTTTTATCAGGCCGGCGATGCAGGCCGCGGTGAGTGGGTAAAAGGCGTTACTGCGGCCCAGTGTGCCCTGATGGTGAATATGATAATGTGGGTCCGCATGGTAGAGCGAGCCTTCGATGCATACAACGAGGGGGACAAAGAAGCTGTGCAGAAATCTTCACAGCGCGTGTCGGATCTTTTGTTGGATTTGATTCGACTAACCCAGACGGCCTTGGATAAGCCTCAGCGTATGAAGGTTATGTGCATGATCACTCTAGACGCCCATAACAGAGATATCACAGAGAAGCTCGTTCAAGAGGCTGTGATTACTCCTGATGCCTTCCAGTGGCAAGCCCAGTTGAAGGCCTATTGGGACGTAGAGGCCGATGACTGCCGACAGAAAATCGCTGATGCTGCCTTCTGGTATGGTTACGAGTATTTGGGTAACGGCCCTAGACTTGTGGTGACACCTCTGACTGATCGAATTTACGTAACTGCAACGCAAGCCCTGCATTTGAATATGGGTTGTGCACCGGCAGGGCCTGCGGGTACTGGGAAGACGGAAACGACCAAAGACCTCGCAAATGCTGTGGCTAAGGCATGCTTCGTTTTTAATGCTAGTCCCGAGATGGACTATCAAACTATGGGGGCAATTTTCAAGGGCTTGGCGAGCTCTGGCACTTGGGGGTGTTTTGATGAGTTCAATCGATTGGTCCCTGAGGTCCTCTCGGTATGTACAGTTCAGTTCAAGGCAGTCTGCGATGCTGTGAAGGCTAAACTGAAGGTCTTTGTTCTGCAAGGGGACGAGATAACTCTGGACCCGTCCTGTGGGGCGTTCATCACTATGAATCCAGGCTATCTTGGCCGTAGTGAGCTCCCGGAGGGTCTCAAGGCCCTATTCCGACCAATCACCGTTATGGTACCGGACTTCGCGCTGATTATGGAAAACATGTTCATGGCCGAGGGCTTCCTGGAGGCGAAGATTTTGGCTAAGAAATTCTCGACACTGTATTTCCTGTGTCAAGATTTGCTGAGTAAAGCCCCTCAGTATGATTGGGGAATGAGAGCTATTAAATCGGTGTTGGTGGTAGCGGGTGGATTCAAGAGAGCCGAACCGGATCTTTCTGAACAAGCGGTGAGAAATAATTATTCGGAAAAATGCAGGTCGTGGGGATCGAACCTGGGGTCTTGTTCAGGTGCTGATGCGCTCGCTGCGTGATACTAATGTGGCCAAGATTGATGGAGATGACCTCAAGATCTTCATGGGCTTGCTCGGTGATCTTTTCCCAGGCATTGACGTTCCCCGCGCGAGAGACCACAAATTCGAGGATGTAACAAATTCTCGACTTTTTCGCTGTTGATGTATTTCCCGTAGATTATAGTGAAAGCGATGGAGGAGTGTGGGTTAACGCCGGACCCTGAGGGGTATCTTTTACTGAAGATTACTCAGCTTGTAGAATTGATGGTCATCCGTCACTGTATATTCCTCATGGGCCCTCCTGGTAGCTTCAAATCTACTGTGTGGAGGTAGGTTGGGTGCGTCGCTCCGCTAAGAAATGTGATTTTTTATAGGATTTTGGCGAAGGCAAAGGACAAGGTTGGTGATAAGACAACGTGGATCGACCTTAACCCGAAGAGTATTTCTACGAACGAGCTTTACGGCTATGTGAATATGGCCACGCGTGAGTGGAAGGATGGCATTCTCTCCAAGACTATGCGGCACCTCGGACAAATCCAGGATACCCATCCTAAGTGGATCATCCTTGATGGTGACCTTGATGCTAACTGGATAGAGTCTATGAACAGTGTCATGGACGATAATAGGCTGTTGACACTGCCTTCCAATGAGCGAATACCACTGAAGACGCATATGAAGATGATATTCGAAATAAGGGATTTGGCCTATGCCACCCCAGCAACGGTCACAAGGGCAGGGGTGGTATTTATGGTGGATTATGCTGGAGTGCAGTGGAAGAGCTACAAGACTTCGTGGATTAAGCGCTTGGAAGTAGCTGACTCGGTAAAGGAACAAATGGAGAAGTTATTTGATAAGTATTGTCCTGATACGCTAATGTATATGCTCAAGCACTGCAAGATACAGGTAGGAACGTCACTGCGCCACGAAATTATTTCATTGGGATTCGGCAGTGATGCCAGGCTCATTTGTATCTGAGGATCGAAATCTTCCAGACCTGTCACTAAATTGCATCTCAGGTCCCCCTGGTGGATATTTCTATGATACAGTCCCTGTGTCTCCTCATGGAGTCGTTGATGGGCGCTGGATCGACGGACTCGAAAGAGGCGCCTCAGATTGAGCTAGATGCTCTGGAGTACTGGTTCTGCTTTTGCATGGTCTGGGCTGTGGGCGGCTGCCTCGCTGAAGTCGATGGAGTTGATTATCGAAAGCAATTCAGTAATTGGTGGAAACAAGAAATGAAGACGATCAAATTCCCTAGCAAGGGAACTGTATTTGACTATTTCGTCCAAGATGCCCGCATGGAGGAGTGGTCGATTATAGTGGACCCGTTGGAGTACTCATCGGAGGTTCCTATGAACCAGGTGGGATAAGGACAGTGTTGGAGTAGAAATATATGTTCGATCTCCTCAGCTGAGCTCAGGAGTTTACTCAATAAAATGATAGTTTATATACGAATTGTACAGAAACCAACAAGAATTTCCCAATATTTCTTCACTATTTTAGTTACTAAAACAGTGAGGAAATTTTGTTACTGAAATTTAGTATTGTCACCAACACCTGTGGTTGATTGTGCGGATATTCCATGACACTGATGACTAGGATTTGCTCAGGTTACGGTACCGACCTCGGAGACGGTAGCGACCAGCTATTTCATGCAAGCTCTGATGAAGGTCCATCAACCAGTGATGCTCATTGGTCTAGCTGGATGCGGCAAGACTGCTATGTGCAACGGTCTGTTGCGGAATCTCGAGCCTGACGTCTTCGCGTCGCATATGATGAACATGAACTACTACACTGACAGTAGTCTGCTACAAACGATGATGGAAATACCCCTAGAGAAAAAGGCCGGAAGGCTCTTCGCTCCGCCGGGGAAACTTCATTTGATATACTTCATAGACGATCTCAACATGCCCGCGTTGGACCTGTATAACACGCAAAGTGCCATTGCTCTGCTGAGGCAATGCCAGGACTATAAGCATATATATGATAGAACGAAAATGACTTTGAAGGACATAGGAAATACTCAGTATTTGGCGTGCATGAATCCTACTGCCGGCTCCTTTACGGTGAACCCGAGGTTGCAACGACACTTCTGGACATGTGCAGTACCGTTCCCCGAGCAGAGCGCTTTGCAGACCATCTATTCTACGTATATGAGAGGCCACTTTGAAAGGCTCAAATTCAAACCAGCGGTGAACGAAATAATTTCCTCTGTTATTAAAGCGGCGCTGACTCTCCATGGTAGCTGTACATCGGCGTTCAGGAAGACCGCGGCGAACTTTCACTATGAGTTTAACATACGGCATCTCGCTGGCGTATTTGGGGGACTTCTTCAAGCAAAACCGAAAGAATTCACTGATCCTGAGAAACTGGTATTACTATGGCTTCACGAGAGTGAGAGAGTCTATGGCGATCGCCTGGTGTCTGCGGGAGACCTCAAAAAGTATCGGGGACTTGCGGCTGAATTGTCCAAGAAAATGTTTGGGAAATTCAATCTTGCTAAGTGAGCGCGTGATATTGGCATATAGCTGTTAGTGTTTCCTTCAGGTACTTCCAAGAGAAAAATCCCGAGCCTTTGGTTTTCGCTCCGTTTAGTAAAGGCTTCGATGAGGCGTGCTATGACCGCATCCCAGGCGTGGATCGTTTGTCGGAGCTCCTCACAGAGGCGTTGAGAGATTATAATGAGAACAATGCGGCTATGGACTTGGTGTTGTTCGAGGAGGCGATGAAGCATGTGGGGAAGATAACGCGTATTATATCGAACCCTAGTGGCCATGCATTGCTGGTCGGCGTGGGTGGTAGCGGCCGACAGAGTCTGAGCAGACTCAGTGCGTTCATTGGTCAGTGCGTGACGGTGATGATAGTCATATCAGGTAGGGCACCTGAGATAGGGCATCTTGCATTTCCTCAACGCTGTTAGGAAAGTACAGCATGAACGACCTTCGAACAGACCTGCAGGCTATGTATAACAAGGCGGGGGTTAAAGACGAAGGAGTTATGTTCCTCTTTACTGACGGCCAAATTACCAATGAGAAATTCTTGGTTTACATAAACGATTTACTCGCCAGCGGCGATATTGCTGATTTGTGAGAGTATCCTTGTGCGCACAGCGAAGAATATCTTCTTGTGTAGGTATGCGGCTGAGGATAAGGATGTGATTCGTAACGCTGTCCGTAGTGGATGCAAAGGAGCGGGAATACCGGACACGCCGGAGAATCTTTGGTCGTTCTTCCTAACGCGCATCCGGAAGAATCTACATATGAGCATTTGCTTCTCGCCGGTTGGAGATGCGATGAGGTCGCGCGCCAGGAAATTCCCTGCCTTGGTCAACTGTACGGTCATTGACTGGTTCCAACCCTGGCCTAAGGACGCGCTTCGCTCCGTCGGAGAGAAATTCCTCGCAGAGGTAAGCAGAGTTTGTCGCCCGCCACGAAATGCAGAGGAAAGCGCGTAGAACTCCTGAGAAATAATCACAAAATTGCACGTCAGAATTACGAGTAGAAAATTTAGATTATCTTATCAAAATGTATGAGGAGAAAATGAATCCACGGATTTGCAGCGTGAATTCTGACATTCGCCTGTTCTTATCCCGGGAAGATAGGCTACTGTATTTTCACGCCGACTCTGCTCAGGTAGAGCAGCTTGGCCCGGCTGATGGCGAACTACGTGCCGGCGTTGTCGAGTTCCTACCATTCTCCTTCGAAGCCGTTGGTCATCAGAGTGAGAAGTTCATAGAAGTGGAGCGACGGTTTGCATACACCACCCCTAAGTCGTTCTTGGAATTGATCAAACTATATACGTCTATGCTTGGCAAGAAGCTACAAGCATTGGAGGATAAGCAGTATAGACTTTCTAATGGGCTCGATAAGCTCAAGGAGACGGCGGAGCAAGTTGCTGGTGAGTGTTGGAAAAATGTCGGAACAAGGAATTGAACCGGGGTTCTTGGATAGGTTTGGAAGAAGTACTGAAGGAGAAGGCTGTGGTGGTTGAACAGAAAGCCAAGGAGGCCGACGCCTTTGCAGAAGAGGTTGGCCGTGAGAAAACTAAAGTCAACGCCGAGGCAGAAAAGGCCAATACGGAGTCTATCGCGTGCGAAGAGATCGCGAAAAATGTGAAGATTCAGCAGAAAAGCTGCGAAGAGGATTTGGCCAAAGCTATCCCTTTGGTGGAAAAAGCAGAGGTAATTTAGGAAAATGCAAGAACGCGTAAGAATTCAAGATTTCAATGAGTACTGGTTTCAGGCGGCTCTTGACGTGTTGAATAAGAAGGATTTCCAAGAGCTCAAGTCGTTTGCTAAGCCCCCAGCAGGCGTGGACAAAGTGTGTGAAGCTTGCATGCATCTGATGGCCGGCATAGACCCTAGTATTGATGTGGACAAGAAGGGGAAGGTTAAGGATCCTTCTTGGAAGGGCGCGACGAAAATGATGGGAAATCCGGAAAAGTTTTTGGAAAGTTTGAAAGCGTTCAAGGGCGAAATTGATGATAGCAATGTGCCAAAGCAGAATATTGAGTACGCCAGGCCGCTCACACAGGCTGAGGATTTCACGGTGGAGAGCATGAAGAAAAAATCTGCGGCAGCTGCTGGCTTGTGCGAATGGGTTCTCAATATCATCATGTAAGTAGCGACAGGGGGGTTTGTTTTCGTGATGGAAAATTTCGAGTTTAGCGGGAAATTTTTCCGTAAAATGTTGCAAGAGTTGATTTTATGAGAGGACTGTTCTGTGCAGGTACTATGATGTGGTAATAACAGTGGAGCCGAAGAAACAGTCATTGCGGGAAGCTAATGAGATGCTCGCATCGGCCAATGAGCGTCTTGCTGCTGTCCAAGCGCAAGTCGCAGAATTGCAAGCGCAGTTGGCGAAGTTAGTCGCCGAGTTCGATGCTGCTATAGCGGAAAAGGACGCGGTGATGGCTGAGGCGCAGAAGTGTCAAACGAAGCTGGAGATGGCTCAGCGGCTTATAGGAGCTCTTGGTGCGAACGGGGTTATCTGGGAACAGACAGTTAGTCAGATTGCGGTGGACTTGGAGGTTATGCCTGGGGATGTGCTCATAGCATGCAGCTTCGTCAGTTATGTGGGGGTCTTCACTCGACAATATAGAGAAGACTGCATCAACACTTTTGTGGATTTCCTTAATAAGAATAACGTCCCATTGAGTGCAAAATGTGATCCTCTGGCGATATTAGCATCAGAGGCGGACATGGCTGGCTGGGCTACGCAGGGGTTACCGTCGGACCGGGTGTCCTGCGAGAACGGCGCTATTATGACTAACTCGGAGCGATGGTGTTTGATCATAGACCCGCAGTTGCAGGGCATAGCTTGGATTAAGAATAAAGAGGCAAATAATAACCTACAAGTGACTAGGATGGGCAGATCGAAAATGGTACCCACATTCGAGGCGTCGCTGGACCAAGGAAAAACGGTGAGTTGACGATACTAGGGTGACCATTGGTAGTAGTAGTACTGGTCTACTCTTCGGATTGCCGAATGTCGCTAGCATATGTTGGCAGCATAGTTTTCCCCTATGTGATATCGATTGGAATTAGTTGTTTTATTAGGTGCTTATTGAGAATATGGGAGAGTCTATCGATGCAGTCCTGGCGCCGGTGATAGGCCGAAATACGATCAGGAGGGGGAAGAATAGGCTTATCAAGCTGGGCGACAAGGAGATCCACTACCACCCGAATTTCCGTTTGTTCATGCAGACGAAATTGTCGAATCCTCACTATCCACCGGAGATCCAAGCCGAATGTGAGTTCATGGTCTAGTTGGGGCTGATGCCGAAAAAAGGCCCGTGCGGGGATCGAACCTGCGCCTGTTGCTCTGATTAGTGATTTACCAACAGGTACGATTATCAACTTCACCGTGACGGAGCAAGGTCTCGAGGATCAGCTTTTGTTCCTGGTTGTGAGGCTAGAGCGACCGGATCTCGCCAAGCAGAAGGTAAGCGTCACTGCACCACGAAATTGCAGGCGAATTTTGGGTTGATTTAGGCCGACCTTATCGTGCAACAGAATGAGTTCAAGGTTAAGCTGGCTGAGCTAGAGGCACTGTTGCTAGAGAAGCTGGCGAACTCTGAAGGTGAGGCATGAGCGGAGATCGGCTCTATAGGGAAGTGGCTTGCTTGTCGTCAACTTGCGGAATTCCCAGGACGGACGATTTGGGAAGGGGCATATTTCGAATCTTGTGTGCTTCGTTAGGCGACATACTTGATGACGTTGATTTGATCCTTTCCCTGGAGGAGGCCAAGAAGACATCAGATGAAGTGAAGGAAAAGGTCGTTGTGGCGCAGGAGACGGAGGCTCGTATTAACGAAACCTCGGAGAACTACCGTCCCTCGGCTAACAGGGGAGCGTTATTGTTCTTCCTGCTCATGGATCTGTGCAAGGTTCACAGCTTTTATAAGTGCTATTTTACCCCCGTTGAATGGAAGGGATGGCGGCCACTTCCCGACAGGTACTCGCTGGACGCATTCGTCCAAGTGGTCACACGGGCTGTGGATTCGGTATCATTGAGGAAGCCCAAGGTCGAGCCAGTGGCTGCTAAGGTGGAGGAGGTGAAGGAGCGAGAGGCTGCTGGAGGCGCCCAAGAAGGTAACGAGCGGCTTGTCATTGGGATTGTAGTGATGGAGGATGCAGATTCCTCGGACGGTGAGGAGGGAGATGAGGTGGCGGCAGTTGTAGAAGAGGAGGTGGTAGAAGAAGAGGAAGAAGAGGAGGTGAACGACGTGGTGGAGGTCATGGGCCGCCTTTGTACGTTGTGGACTCTGTCAAGGTTATCGAGCTCATAGGGAAGGATTTGTTGAACCGCGTGGAGCTTCTTATGAAAGTGATCACCATCTTCACATTCAACTACACTCGCCGAGGCCTGTTCGATAAGCACAAGCTCATCGTGGCAAGTTTGCTATGCCTCCGAGTATTAGTTAGGAATAAGGTCGTCACACAAAGTGAAGTTGATGTAAGAATCGTCACGCGCTATGAAATTCAGTGTGGGTAACTGTCCAGATACTTATCCGGGCGCCTCCGGATCCTGCAGCGCCTCCAATGCCTGATCCAATGAAGAGTTGGCTGACCGAATGTGGGTTAGGGTATCACTCGATTACGCATTGTGATGTGCGCGTTATATCAGTCATATGGCAGCAGCTGAAGACAGTAGAGACAATACCGGCTTTTAAGAGCTCTAGTTCGGGAGCATTGACGCAGAATATCGAGCAGGACTCTCTGGGGTGGAAGAGATGGTGAGACTGAGGGCAGCGGTTCACCCGCACTAGCACTAGAGCGGAAGGAATTAATAGCAGTGGAGTTCCACCCTAGTGATATGTAAAACACTAGTGAAAAACATTTTTCACGACTACTGCATACCGCGTTTTTCACCGAGTTTTACTTCACGTGAAACGGATGAAACTCCAATGTATTATTTAATTGAATCAATTATTTATTAAATTATTTTAGCAATTGATCGTATCAATTGTAATAGCAGTTTATGGATTTCTTCACTCTCGCTCTCGGTCGTTTTCGGCCATGCGACAGATCAAAAACTCATAAGGAGGTGGCTGTTGATAAGGTCGAACTACTCAGCGCGAGGGGGCCAGCATTTCGCTGGTATTTCTAGTGTTTCTCGTTTTCCCCTGTTTTTGAACAGTATTCGTTGGCACTGCTGCTGCCTTGGGGTAGTCTTGCATTCTGTTTCATTGTGCGATAGGTACGCTGAGGCTGCGGCGGAGATAGCGGATCTTCCTCGCTCGTTCAGAGATCTGTCGCCATTCCACAGACTGGTACAGCATGGCGAATTTTGTGGCGCGTGACTTATTTCCCTAGATACTGCTGAGGGTACTGCGGCCGGATAGGTTGTCAGCCGCTCTGACTCAATTTGTCAACGACAACTTGGGTTCGGATTTCGTCGAGCAAGCCCCCTTCGACATGGATGCCACTTTCTTGGAAAGCAGCAACCTTACACCTTTATTCTTCGTGGGTTCAGACTGATGATGACGCAAATCAGATAGGTCCGAATTTTGAAGGTTCTTTTCCCTGGCGTTGATCCAACTCCTACTGTTGAACGCGCAGCTAAGAATATCGGAATCACCGACAAGAATGGGAAGTTCGTGAACATATCTATGGGACAAGGCCAGGAGCAGGTTGCCGTGAATGCTCTCAATTCTTGTGCGGAGAATGGAGGATGGGTGATGTTGCAGAATGTAAGTAATTAGAAGCGTCAGTTGACTTTCATCATCATGACATTTGTCCCGGGAGTTTGTGTCCTCTTGATAGGTGCATCTTATGCAAGGGTGGTTGAAGTCATTCGAGCGAGCTCTCGAGGTTGTGGAAGAGAACGCCCACGAAGACTTCCGATGCATTATCACGTCCGAGCCGCCACCGGCAATGTTCCCTCTTATGGACCTCGTGCCCGGAAGTTGTCCTCCAGAAATGCATCAAGATCGCCGATGAGGCACCACAGGATCTCAAGTACGTCGCCTCTCTCGCAATGAGAGTAGAATAGAACACTCCTATGTGATGTTGAATCAGAATTAAAAGATGACTTTTGATCCCCCGCTTCTGGGTTTTCATCCGATCTTGACTGTGGAACTTGCTTACTCCAAAGAGATGATTCTTCTTGGGATGTCGATGGTACGTTGTCTCAGATCCAACGTCCGGCGAGCCTGGTCAAAGTTCAACCAAGAACAGCTCGATAACAGTTCCAAGCCACGAGAGTTCAAAAGCTGCCTCTTCGCGCTGTGCTTCTTCCACGCTTTGGTGGTCGGTCGTAAACGGTTCGGTCCCCAGGGGTGGAGTAGGGCATACCCATTCAACGACGGGGATTTGACCATCTGTGGGAGCGTTCTTAACAATTACCTCGAAAAGTAAGCGGGTTTTCGCTGTGCGCAGAAGTGGCACTTCTGAAATAGTGAGACGTCGGCGGTCTCTCGTTTCTTGTACCAACAGACCGTCCTCTCTCGATTTAGGAATATACGTGTACGCGGCTATGATGGGACGCTTCTCATTACTTCAGATATGAACAAGTTCCATGGCCCGACCTTCGTTACATCTTCGGTGAGATTATGTATGGTGGTCATATTACAGACCAGTGGGATAGGCGAACAAACAACACCTATCTATCTACACTCATCGTTCCTGAACTGCTGCAGAATATGAATCTGGCCCCCGGATTCAAGTCGCCTGACTCGAACAAATTGGATTATCCAGCATACAACAAGTACATTGACGAGAAGATGCCTCCTGAAGCACCTCAGATGTTCGGCCTGCACCCTAATGCTGAGATTGGATTTCTCACGACGCAAGGCGGAACTACATTTCAGACGATTCTGGAACTGCAAGGTGGCAGCGGTGGTGGTTCTTCTGGGGATATGATGGCGGGAGTCGGCGAAATTATCACTAGCTATCTCGAATCTCTTCCATCCAATTTGGATATGATTGAGATTAGATCGAACATTACGGAATGGAATCCCTACATCATCGTCAGTTTGCAAGAGAGCGAGCGAATGAATGTTCTACTGAGCGAAATCCGGCGCTCCCTAGTGGAGCTTGAAATGGGACTCAGTGGTGCTCTCAATGTTACGGATGCCATGGAGACTTTAGCTAACAATCTCTCTCTGAACAAAGTCAATCCAGAATGGGAGAAACGGGCTTATTGGAGCCTGAAGAACTTAGCAGGTCAGGTGTTGTGAGAGGTCATACCAGTGTTGATGATAACGACTTCAGGTTGGTACACGGATTTGTTACAACGCGTGGCTCAATTGGAGGAGTGGACAACCAAGTTGACATTGCTGAAGTCGTTGTGGATATCTGGTCTGTTCAATCCTATGAGTTTCTTGACTGCAGTGATGCAAGTAGGTTTTTATGGCGCGGTTTTTCAGAGATAATCAGCGCATTTGATCTTACTATAGGTAACGGCTCGAGAGTACTCACTTCCGCTCGATTATATGACCAACCGTTGTCTGTTCACGAATTTCACTGATACACACGGAGATTTCGGAGGGAGCAACGTTCCCGCTCAAGGAGTGTAAGCTGATCAAGATTGCTCCTTGGCGTGCACGGCTAGACTCTTCTTCAGATACTGCCACGGTTTTTTCCTGGAAGGTGCGGGATGGGAGCTTGGCAAGGGTGAAGAAGAAGGGTAAGCGAGCTCTCAGTGGTCAATCTGCACATCGAGAGTGATTGCATCAACATCTGTTGCAGGTACGTTACGGACTCGAGGTTGAAAGACCTACATCCCGTGATGCCGGTGTTGAACGTGTTTGCCGTTCACATCGACGAGATGTCATGGGAGGGGATGTACCACTGTCCTGTTTTCATCACCAGCATGCGTGGACCGACATATGTATTCCAGGTGAGTCTTTCATCCTAGCAAACACATGATGAGGTGTGCTGGTAGGCCAATCTTCGAATGGACGCTGATGATACTGAGGCACGTTGGGTCCTCGCGGGTGCGGCTTTGCTGCTGACAGATGACTGAACAACCGCATGAATACACGATGATGGACAAGTTGTGAAATTGGGAGACCGCAATTGTGTTGGAGTTTATAGAGGATATGAGAGTTGCACAACACATCTACGATCGTTAGTCATTGCCGACAATCGAAGACCTGATGTGGAATTGCAAGGAGCTATATTAATTCAATATTTGACTGACGCTCGAAAACTTCTACTGGATACGGAAACCGCAGCAGGCCCACATGATTGTGATACATCAATCGGTTCGAAAGCGGGCGAGTATGGTGGATCTTTGGCTGCCGGAATCTTAGCTCTTGGGTGCAAGGAGAGCCATCAGTCCTACCGTGACTTAACACTCGAATTAGACGCCTTAATGTGACATGTGAGATGAGAGTGGAAAAGGTTGCCCCCATGGAAGACGTGGAGGTATGGAAGGTGGGCGTGTTGTGGTACACAGCCAGGCTGTGAACCACACTGTGGTATACCAAGTTATATGAAGTTCATATTATGAACGCAACTCGTGGGAGCAGGAGCTAACGAGTAGTATAGGTGCCGCTACAAATAGTATCATCTTGATCACAGAGTCTGTGACACAATTTGTGCCGAGCCCAATATCCTTCCCAATAGCAGGAGTTAGTCGCACGACAGTTGACGACTTGTTCATCGCATCGGTAACCATCGCGAGCGCGGATAACCAGAAGTCTTCTGGCATCTCCTGGCATCTTCTGGCAGAAGATTCCAAATACATCGTCCGACTTACTCCAACAAATCACTCGTTCCTGTGCTGTGCACGGCGTACTGTCTCTTCAAAGGCAGTGCAACTGATGCCCTGAATAGCCAAGAACGAGATCGTTGCCATGCTGCGTAACAGTTGACAGTCCATACGAATCAATGATTTGTAATCATCTATCCCTAGGAACTGATGTAACCCTCAACTCTAACAAGATCGAGGATGGCATGCTGCCTAACGGCTGGCGAATGGTCAGTCACTCAGTCGACTATTCACTCAGAGTGATGGGGATGATGATATTGAGCATCAACTTTGCAATGGGCGAGCAAGGACAGTAGGCCCCGGGGTGGTAGGACATCATCAACGCAACAAATATCTCTTCCGGAACTGTCACGAACCTCGTCCGCATGTGGTAGTGCGTGATAATCTTGTGGTTGACAGTAGCAGTCGGAGATTTTAGCAAGTGTTACGGTTGCTCGTCGAATTACCTCTCCTCATGAAACCTTGCGATCAACGATGATCCGACTGCTGTCAGCAGTTGTTGTCAACAGAAGGAACATGAGCTCGGTCAACTCCAGGCGTCACTTTTTCCGGAAATCATTGACAATCCACATGATTTGCCTGCATCCACAGCATACACCTAATCCCATCAAGTGCATGTACCATATCAAACTCATGCATCAGATGAATTGGCGCCATCATGCCGTCTCCAGTCATAACTGATGGGCCTCCACCGGTTATGCCAAACTTACTACCATCACTTACCGTCCAGTAACTTGATGGCTCTAGGTACTTCTACTTCTCCTGATTTGCGCGCCACTCCCGGAGTGGCACTCCGCATTCGTCAAGTCCTCCATGACTCATGAAGGACTTGACGAACGCGGAGTGCCGCTTGACTCATGGACCATGAGACGCATACCTTCGACGTGATCCGCCAATTGAATATTCGAAGACAGCTCACAATC
>NW_003210583.1:117214-123366 GCF_000006405.1 Perkinsus marinus ATCC 50983 | reverse complement strand
GTGATGCCGGTGTTGAACGTGTTTGCCGTTCACATCGACGAGATGTCGTGGGAGGGGATGTACCACTGTCCTGTTTTCATCACCAGCATGCGTGGACCGACATATGTATTCCAGGTGAGTCTTTTATCCTGGCAGACACATGATGAGGTGTGCTGGTAGGCCAATCTTCGAATGGATGCTGATGATACTGAGGCACGTTGGGTCCTCGCGGGTGCGGCTTTGCTGCTGACAGATGACTAAACAACCGCATGAATACACGATGATGGGCAAGTTGTGAAATTGGGAGACCGCAATTGTGTTGGAGTTTATCGAGGATATGACAGTTGCACAACACAACTACGATCGTTAGCCATTACCGACGATCAAAGACCTGATGTGGAATTGCAAGGAGCTATATTAATTCAGTATTTGACTGACGCTCGAAAACTTTTACTGGATACGGAAACCGCAGCAGGCCCACATGATTGTGGTACGACAATCGGTTCGAAAGCGGGCGAGTATGGTGGATCTTTAGCTCCCGGAATCTTAGCTCTAGGGTGCGAGGAGAGCCATCAGTCCTACCGTAACTTAACAATCGAATTAGACGCCTTAATGTGGCATGTGAGATGAGAGTGGGAAAGGTTGCCCCCATGGAAGACGTGGAGGTATGGAAGATGGGCGTGTTGTGGTACACTGCCAGGCTGTGAACCGCACTGTTGTTACCACAGTGTGGTATACCAAGTTATATGAAGTTCATATTATGAACGCAACTCGTGGGAGCAGGAGCTAACGAGTAGTATAGGTGCCGCTACAAATAGTATCATCTTGATCACAGAGTCTGTGACACAGCTTGTGCCGAGCCCAATATCCTTCCCAATAGCAGGAGTTAGTCGCACGACAGTTGACGACTTGTTCATCGCATAAGTTGCGCGAGCGCGGGTAACCAGAAGTCTTCTGGCATCTTCTGGCAGAAGATGGCTACCTAATGAATCCAAATACATCGTCCGACTTACTTTCAACAAATCACTCGTTCCTGTGCTGTGCACGGCGTACTGCCTCTTTGAAGGCAGTGCAACTGATGCCCTGAATAGCCAAGAACGAGGTCGTTGCCATGCTGCGTAACAGTTGACAGTCCATACGAATCAATGATTCGTAATCATCTATCCCTAGGAACTGATGTAACCCTCAACTCTAACAAGATCGAGGATGGCATGCTGCCTAACGGCTGGCAAATGGTCAGCCACTCAGTCGACTATTCACTCAGAGTGATGGGGATGATGATATGTTATGCCGAACTTACTACCATCACTCACCGTCCACTAACTTGGTGGCACTAGGTACTTTTACTTCTCCTGATATGCGCGCCACTCTGTGATAGGATTAACAAGGGTTATCAAAACACAACTCGAACTTGAGCCAAGATGGCTACGGAATTCTCGACACTTAGCAAGAACAGATTGCACTGAACTCGCATGTTCGGTTCTAGCTAAAACATACGTACGCATGCACAAGCCAGTGGTAATACCGGTGTCATCGTGACACTGTCACACAGGCTGTGCAATATCTACCATACTATAAACTTGAAGGTTGTAAACTTGAAACGATAATACTCGGTGAAAAAGAGCGAAGCTCATAACACCGATCTATGTTGACAGGCCCAGAAGTCAAGAGTCTCGATCTCACCGGGCTCATTATCCCATTCAACGTCAACTCGCCCCGAGGCAATGCCTCGGAGGCATGCATATCACGCACTGTACCCTTGAACCATCGGCGCACAGGTCGTCGCCGTTGAGGATAAACCACATCATACAGGACTCTAAATCTCATATCCATCAAACTGGGCAACTCATAGATAATAGGATCAGACGATGATGAGTCAGTCCCATCACTGGGAGTGGCACTCCGCCTTCGTCAACTCCTCCATGTGACGCATACGTTCGACGTGATCCGCATATTGAATATTCGGAGACAGCACACAATCGCGCAGCTCGTAAGGGAACTTGTCGATAGGAGCATGGCGTCACGCCATTGGCGTATAGGATGTGCATCGTACATATACTACTCGCTCTACTCCAATCATTGTTGTCGGACTCTCCTGACATGAGTGGCTGCTATGGCGAGCGCATACGTGGGGTAAAGTAACCAACAAACTGTTGGTTAACAAGCCAGCAAATGCTCAAATGTACTTTGTCGACTGATCCAACGTTATGTTCATCACCACTGGTGATTCACCAGCGACGTCCCTACCGGTATATGACATCTCGCCGTGATCGGCATACATTATATGAGATGCGTCGCATATTATATGAACCATCGCCGCCGACGACGGTAGCTCGTACCCCGAGAGATCATTCACAATCCTTCCACTATCTCCACGTAAATCATTGACAGAAAAAACGAGTCAATTGGACTCTAACTTCCCGAGCGTGAATGGTGTCACACCACTCGTGTAACACCAGTAATTGTCATTGACAGTTTTTCAAGTCAACATGAGAATATATGAGATACACCGACTCGGTTATCTCGGATAACCGAGTCGGATAACTTATCTGCGACCTGCCTATTGGTTCCATGGTGACGTCTGCTGGGGGAGCAGCCTCCTCCGCATCAATCATAGCTACGTTTCTGACGGCAATCCAATAAGGGACCAAAAAATTCTATATCTCCACATACTGGTCGGTGGTTTCGGTTAATCTGATTAACCGATTAACCGAGTCATGACAACTCATTCAGCACAGCAGGTGAGCGAAGGGATAAAAGGGAGCTTGCGGTTGTCACAGTGTCATAGCCTTATCCCGCCGAGATGTGGAGTAATATGTGAGCAACTGAGTACCCACCAACGATGCCAATGGATTACCAAGCACATTCATAGCTGTTTGAACTCGGAATCTTACACAGCTTGAGGCTCCCAAGCATTTTTCCAGCAACTGAGACCAGCCGATCCTCAATGACATCTTTATCGTAACTACACCATCACAGTAAACCCGAGTCCCGTGGATCACATCAATAATTTACATTAATCTCACCTATAACAATACAAAGGGCAATAGCGCACACCCGGCTTCTTCGATGAAGTTGCTTCAATACCTAAGTCACTAATCCTGTTGCAGCGACCGCAGATCATCTAACCTGCTACTTCGCCGATGATCGAAAACGTGAGAGGAAGATACTCATCTTGCGCACTCGTCATTGCTATCCTCAGGCGATGGCCGCGCATCTCTGGGAATTGAACTCGGGACCTCTTACCATGGACGAGTTGATTATTTGACACAACGATTATAGTATATTCAGCAGCTTCTCATCCATCCCCACCTCACCACTGAAAGATCCTCTTTTCCTCTTCCGTTTAGCTATCACCGAAAAGGTTAGCCAGGCTCGACAGTAATAGGATGTATCGATTAGACGCAATACATACCACAATGTTAACTTTTACACTGAGGGTTGCGCAGCGCAACTTGCGCTACTCTTTCTTCATACATTTCCTCCAATTTTAACACCATGCCATCGGTACTTCAATTTCTTAAATTTGATCGGAATCAATTTCGTATTTCGGGATTCCTACTGAACAAGCGTGTTTGACAATGGAACCAATAGAGGATACTATTGTTCAAATAGGCGTTGTAAGATGTAGTCGTGATGATAGGGTAATCCATATATGTTATAGCTAGAGAACTAACGATACCTGTGACTCCACGGAATGCAGGGGAATGTTGTAGAGATTGATCTTCTCTCTTACCTACTCTGAGCGAGGCGAAAGCTACTGTCGCTGAAGCAGTAGAGAAAAGTGATGCATGCATCGCCATGCTTTGTGGATGTGTAAGAATATAATGTCTCTCTCAGAGAGCGATATTGTGTTATGGCCCTTGGGATGTCCTTAGCACTGGCATAGTTTTCTTTGTTCGCTATGAGCATCAGGGAAGGCGAGCTCGAAGTGCGGCAACAAAACCCACACCTCAGGGTTGACTACAGTAAGGCGTACGCTAAGAGGCGACCGGATGAGCCACGAAGTCACTACGCCCAACGACTCAAGTTCATCAACGAGCTCATAAGAGGGATGGGAAACAGTAAGAGAAAAAGGATACTCGTGTTGCTTAGGGCGAGATCGTCTGTTGTATCCTCTAGAAGGACTACGTAGTGACGCGAATGTGCTCGCTAGTTGGCTGATGAAGCTCTCGTGTGGTTGCTGATTTTTCTATCATTGATACAAAGTCAACTCGACATGCAATCGTTGCGATTTTCCATGTCGTTGTCAACGACTCTCAGAGGCATTGCTTTTGTCTGGCTCGATAGACCCTCGAACGAGAATTCTTATTGAGCAATGTCCTCACGCTATCCTCAGGTCTCTCTGATGAGCGAATAGATGTGCTCAGCAACTGCTACACTAACGTGAAGTTTCTCAACAACAAATACCATCCGGAAATAATGGCGATTCTGGAGAAATATGATCCGGACGTGGAGAGTGTTATGAAGAATCGTCATAGCATAGCACACTGGAAGACACCCCTGGCTGAGATTGAGCAGGCTTCTCAGTGCTGAGTAAACTACGTATCGAGTCGTGGTGGGCAGTGTTGGAAGTTGCGGAAGGTGTGGTATGAGAGTACACGTTCCAAGTTTGTTTTTCCATTATGGTTGCTACTGTTGACAGCGCGATTTCCCTCGAAGGTGGCAGTAACAGAAGTCAGGCACCACTTGCTGTACTCACCGACATCTACCAACAGCGGAACAGAGGACTCCGCAGTAGAACAGTGCCTCAAGTCTACCAAATGTGAGGCGGGTGTGGTATCGGTAGCTGGAGTGTCTATATTTATGGGATATTATTCAACGCAGTATGAAGATTTGGCTCGATATCTCGGTGAGATGGCATGAATGTATAATGGTATATCTGTGGTTAATGTCAAACTTATATACATCATCCGATACTGTGCTTGTCGTTGACCATGATAGCTAGAGCTCCTCCCTCCCTAGTGAACGCAACGACGCTGTAGGGGGGGCATATAAGGATTATAGAGCAACCCCGACCAAGAACTAATCATCATAATTTCTATTCAGGAGTAACTCGCCGATCTACCCGGGACCGCTCCGTCGGATCGAGTCGGCTCCTGTGGTTGCTCGAGGCCCTCCGAGAACTTCCGCCACGATGCCCAACACCTCACGTCATGAGTATCACTATCGTTATAATGTACCGAAGGATGCTGCTCGGCTACTTACTACTCTTGTGGTCCTGTCAGACTGGCCGTCATGAGTCTCGTCAAGGTTCGTCTACTGCCAGGGATGCAACCAGGTGAGTTATGCTCTCGGGAGAAAGGCGTATGCGTTCGCCGCAATTGAGCAAAGGGGACATCCTTCTAGATGGAATGCTCGTGTTTTTCAGGAGAAATAGGGGAGCACCTCGCGGAAGCCATTTGGCCAGTCCGCCACCATCTCGCACTATGCGCCCTTCCACACAGGTATTGTTAACCCATGTTCTCCTCAGTAGCCTCATATCTCCATCAGAGGCACACAGCTCGACATCAGTATTCAAAACCACCGCCGGCGGGTCTGGTCGAACCCGAGTTGTCTTCGAGGAGCACCGGCACTAACTCCAGTGGAGTGGTATCGACATGGGAAGATCTCGGGGATGGTCTCGAGCCAATCCCAGTGGAAGGTCTCATCCGTCCTATAGTCGCGTACACACATCACTGTGGATGCGGCGGTTACGTCTTCCGTAAGCACTTCTAGTCTTGCAGCAGTGGCCTTGTAAGGGCGGAGCGAAGCTCGCAATGTTTTTATATTTTTGTGACTCGCCTGATCCATTTTTGATGAGGACCCTGCCGGGATACTAAGTTGATTCGTCTCTACACTCGTGTTCCATTGTTTTTCTGCTCTGCTCCTTCAACTTTGTGTGACTCGAGAAAAGCCCCATTGTGTTCCGGATAATGCTGCTGGAACAACAGATCCACACGGCATCTTGTGAAATCGCGTATTTCCTCAACCCACCGTCGTGATCGCTATAATGCTGCTGATCGTCGCACTCTAATAACTTTTTCTTCGCGATTTTAACCGATTATCACTCGATAGGAGTGAGAGTAATTTCCTAATCTTAGTATCCATATAATATGGCTTGAGTTGCTTGAGTGAGATGTAGTAAGACGCGGCGACCCGTATGAAGTCTCAACCTAATTTTTCACATATCA
>NW_003210583.1:106574-117114 GCF_000006405.1 Perkinsus marinus ATCC 50983 | reverse complement strand
ATAGATGCCTTCGCCGGATTCAATATCACAATGCTCGGTCACTTTACTCAGTGAGTCACTATTTTGAAGTCTTCTCAACATGCCCGCATACGTTCGTTAGGCAACTCATGTGGAGCCTGGCACTGAGAATTGTTAGAGGATCGAGGCTCTCGAAGGCAAGCCGAATCCTTCAGCAAAGCTACCATTCTCGGTCCACCCGCCTAATGCAGCTATCAGCCTGTGTTGTGGACCGTAAACAAGTCATGGCAACACTCTAAAAAATCGGTTGCTGCTGTGATTCCAGACCTGTGTGCTCCGTTTTGACAGTCATAATTGAACTTCTTGGGGGAGTGTTTACTGGTCGTCGTTGACGTCATTGAGAAGCACCACAGTTTACAATTGTTCGCGAGTAGCATGGATCTCCCCAATCAAGTCTCCCTATTCCCATCGGAACAAATAGCACGAGGAGTTGTTAATGAATTGTTATGTGAGATAGAAGACGACCATTGCCCGACGCAGTCGCTGTTACTAAGCAGAAATTCTGCTGCAGAATAACTCGACCGAGCGCACCATATTCTAATATTATTTAAAATTCAGCGTGAACCCGTCATCCTCCAGGTGCTTCTACTTCGCCATTTTTATGTGGCCAAAGGACCGTAATCCTCACTGTGTCCGAGAAACTGCTGTTTGTGAGTCTCGATGAGCCGTATTGTACTTTCCGCGAGTTTCCCTCCCAGAATCTGCGCCAGCTTGCCGCTGCGACGATCTCTCGTGAAACATGGCGCCAAGCTCTCGACCGATTCAACAATAAAGAGTATCAAATCCGTTTACCACAAGTTATGTTTCGGAAATTTTTCAAATGTGAAGGTTCACTCCAACGATCGATTGGTTTGATCGACACATGCCAAGAGAAGCCCTGAGTTCCGTTGCGGGAGAGCATCTAGCCTCAGGGAGAGTAGATGCTTGCTTCGAGGTATACGTCGCGACTATGACAATACTCTGGTTTCTTTCACCTGATTGCCTCGGCCAGGTGATGGTACGTCTGGCCGAAGCCGAAATTAGGGAGTTATCCGCCATCACTGAGTGTTCACACTGGGTGGAGGAAGTATGGCACCTCCCATAGGATCAGACGGGGCTCAGAACTCATCTCGTTATCGCCGATGAACACTATCGTACAAGCTTAGGTTCTGCATCGTTTACGCGCTATAGAGGATCTCTCCGTTGTGCTTTTCGGGAGTCTCAGCGACTCTGCATTGCCATGGACCGAGAAGTATGCATCAACGCTCAGACACTTATGGGAGTGTTTGAAATATCACGTGACGAGAGAGTTCGAAAATGTCGCCGCGGGTGTTTTCACGAGACGTAAACATCACGAGGACGGGCATTCCCTTTACCGAGAGCCCCCATCAATAATGGCAGAAGCCCCAAGTCAAATATTCACAAGAGTGAGTGGCGGATGAACTCGACGCATATCAGTGAACAATCAATTAACCTCTCTGGCAGGACCCTGGGAGCCGCCGGAGATCCGTCACGCCTACGCATTCTGAGCGAAGCTCGAGTGACCAGCATCAGAGGCGTTCCAGCAGAGAACTGCCTTCAGCACAGCGTAGTCGCGCTCGCAGGCCCAGCATCAAGTTGAAGAGGCGATTGAGCAACACGATTCCTGGGCACGAGGCCAAACAAATTAACGAGGAGTTCTAGTTGTATGGTCGTTGATTTTCTGTCGCATGCCTCTACGAATTTCCCATGGACCGATCGAGCATGTTGCGTGAAGTTATAGACATGATGGTCTTCAGGAAGACTCTTGTGGTGTCATCACATGTGATCAGGTCAAAGTGATGAAGTTTATATTCATAACCAACCAAATTCGTTGCATGAATATCTCAGCGCACAGTGCCAGAAGATATATATCAACGCGCGTTAACGCTCATTCTTAGTGAATTTCATTTGATCTTTATCATCAGTGAGATTTATTATTAGGTTTAATGTGTAACTAGGACAATAAGAGGTCATCTCAGGGAATACCTTAGAGCATTAGGATTCCTAATTTGGAAAACTTGTCTCCATTCCAGCTCTACGCGCATATCACATACGTACGTGACGACGACACCGAGATTAGGCGCGAGAATTCAGTATTGCTCATGTGGCGAGATAGGGGAGAGACACACTCGTACTTCGAGACGCTGATCGATGAAGTCGGACGCTGCGAGACCATAACGTGATCGATTGAAGTTCCCATCGTTCGCATGACAGACACTGACTAGCCGTGCCTCAGTCGAGATACTAGGGCAAGCACCACGATCCGCTCGCAACTAATGCACGCCCGAGTCCCGGCAGATAGATGGTATGATCAACAGGTTCTTCCGATGATGCTACTACCAAGGACTACTTGCATCTTTCAATGGCTGAACACGAGTTGCGATAATCATGCTCAGCCAGTTCCCACTATCACGCATACCAAGCTCCTCGTCGAGGCGTTGACAACTTCACAACAACGCAACACAGTCGGAAAATGATAACAACCAACAGAGGGACAATATTTATGATTTTGCAAGGCAATGGTGGCTCATTTCGATTGGCTTCCCCACAACATGCAAGGGCAAAGACAATCAGAAGTGCGTTAAAAGAACCCTATGCTCGGGTGGAAGGGTAGAGGGAACTTCTGTGGGGCATGCGCGTCTTTCCTTGGGAGGACCATGCTCGGCCAATGCTTCGCCAAAGCGAAAGCACCTGTACAGACCAGCTTGCAATGCACCCTCAATGCTAGTGTGATGATACCGATTCTATCCTCCAAATGCCGTGGCACAAAAGCTGCTATAGCGCTCGATGTTGTAGTGTAAGTGGGGCGGACATCGCTCACTTGAAGCACTGGACTTGAGCGAGATCGAACGATAAGGCGGGGATCTAAGACACAGGAGAATTGCCTTATCATTGTTATTGGGAGGATGTTCTACCATTTATGGTTTTCGAGCTATGCATGGATGTAAATAGACAAGATTCAACTGAAGCGATAGTGAGAGGGAAGCAATTGATAACGCAAAGTAAGGCATAAATAGAAGCATACTGTACGAACTGGACTGTGGGACGAACCGTCTAGGGACCATCACGCTGACAGCAGAAACTGAGGGAGAGGCATACTCGTACTAGGCGGCGAATGAGTGTACTCACTCAATCTGGCTCCCCTCTGATAAGGAACGATAATCAGCCCTATACTTAGCCATCTGCTCCTGACGAAGGGAACAATGTGTCAGCACAAGTGTAGCTAAATAGAATATGAACGACGCTAATCATTAACTTATCTAATCCAACACAGAGTAGGCGTTAGGAGAATGTTCAACTCCTCCTTACAAACATTGAACTCACTTTCAACAACTGCTGCAACTGTTCCCTTCGATGATGATCAGCTCTGTCCAAGCGCATCTCCATTGAAATGTTGTCAGATCGTCGAGGGGAGACGATACCTGATTGGTGTCTTCACGATCTTGCGTACACCCAAGTTCTGTGAGCTCGACGGTTGAGACTGATTCCAGCCGATATCATCGGTCGGAAAGTCAAGCTTATGTCATTTGAAGTTAACGTGGAGCACCTCCTGATCCGATGGCCATGTTATTATGTAGTGTGTGGAGATGGATAAAAAGTTCATGCCAGATCTCAAAGTGTCGAGTTGCATTGTCAAGCTTGAATGCGTAGTGCGTATTGTTGATTGTCACTTGATATGCTAATGTCTAACATAGATTCTCACTGTAGATCTTAATTGTAATATATTGTTAATCTTGATCATAAAACATACTTGAGTTTTCAGAGTCAAATTTGCTTGTAACATGCCATTCTCTCTGAACTTGCCCGGGAAAAGATGTAGTGCAAGATTCTCAATGATATCAATACTCACCATCATCAGATATGTCCCCACACTGGCTGCTCCCAATGCTCGATGTATCACTACTCACATCTGTACACCGTCGCTTCTCCTGCCGACCGCACTCGGCAAGAACCTTCACTCGATCGCCGTCTCTACTGAGAACATCACCGACGTTACAAGACTGCTGCACAACACTCGAGAGATCGTCACCTCGATTCTGAATTCTTCTCCTCGTCAATTCGAAGGCGTTTCAGCCGCTTTCGTACCACTGATACAGCAGGGGAGGTATCGTCAATCTCCGGCGAGGCTTGCAGCACAGACTGCGACTCGCATTCCCCTGAAAATGGTCTCGTTTACCACGAAGAGCGAACTCTCATGCCAATGAACCGCGAGAAAATTTCTCACGTTGTGTGAGTAAAACATCATCAATACGCTGTGACTTAGATTCGCTCGGGGACTGCGGACCATAGTGCATCGACAGGTATTGACAACAGCCACAAGTCTGCGAGATTAACAACACAAAACACAATTGCATGAGAAAAAATGCGCACTGTCGGATTAGGGTGAAATGGTGACTCTATTGCTAGAGTATGAATAATACAACAAGTGATTTCGCTGAGGGAACAGTTGCGAAGTGAATACACACACTGTATGGATCATTCCAAAGGACTCTCCTTTGTGCTTGATGAGGTAGACGGCTCTTCTTGAGGTGCTGAAAAGAGCAATAATCTCTCCGAATGAAATAATACAAATCTCACTATGCTCTGCTCCAATTTCGATATCTGGTTCGCCTATGTGTCTACTGCCAATGACTTCAAGTTCGAATATCGAACCACGACGACTACAAGAGGCCGCGCATTTTGAGTAAACCTACACAAAAACAACTTGCGTACACAAGAACGTCAGTGTGGGAGTATATGCACATGGTCAACTACATAGGTTGATGATAATATGAAAATTCCATGGAAATTTTCGTCGGTTTTTTGCATACCTCTACCCTAATACGTGATTCCCATGATTTAGCGAGGAAACCTCTGAGCTCGGCTGAGGGAGTCAAACATATATTCCAACAACAGGAAACGTAATGCAAACAGCTTGGCAGCTTTCAAGAGACGGTTTTCGAGAGAAACAAAAGTAAACTCACCACGCTGGCGAATATCGAGGCAAAAAATACCAACGATATTATACCACAACTTTGCCGATTAGATATGTCGATGTATGATCCGAACAGGAGCTGTAGACCCACCAAGACTAGGATAAGCGCGATGCCTGAGAGAAATCTCAATAGTAGTAGCGTAGTTCAATATAATAACTAGTGCGTATCAAAGGTATGGTAGTAACATCAAACTGATAGGAATATCACGATCGGCAAAGGGGGGGAGGCTCCTACCATATTTCATGAAAACAAAGAGGTCAGCCAAATAGACGACCAGGAAGTACAAAGATCTCAGAGTTAACATAGCAAATATCGAGGACGAGAAGTTAATGAACCTATGAACATATTCACATCGGACTCAGGCGAGCTCATGTCTGTTACATGTCATCATACTGAGAGATCTTAGCTGTTACTGAATCGACAGCAAATATCACATCTACCACACCAAGAACAATAACCACTATCGATAGAAGGGTAGCCTTATAAACTAGAGGCTCTTGTGATGGACCTTCCTCTGAGCTCCGAGGGATAGTATCTGCAATGATGATGATTGTTTATTACTAAGTATATTGAGCGGATATACAGGGTGTTCGAAAAAAAAAAACCACCACTCGAAATTATCAGACAACTTTTCCCTGTATACAGCTTTCTCTAAATGGTCATAACTTTGTCGAGCATGGAGAGTATGAAATTGATTCAACTACCATTGGAGAGGACTTCAAAACGGTATCCGATTCACATACGCTACGAAAGATAGGCCATTTTTAGAGCACCCTGTATGAGGATGAATGCATGTTAGTATCTTTTCCTATACATGCTTTTCTAACCTATCTTGTTGTATATAATATTCTATAAAATCAGAAGATAATAAGTAGTATGAAAAACATTGACACAGTCTGTTTACTATCCAGACATTAATAACACACATTCTGTTTATAAAATGATGTAACATAGCCATACGTGGATAAGATCAGCGGACATCTTCCCCTTTGCGAGCATTCAAGATATTCCTCAATTCTCCGTCAACTATCTCTCAAATGCTTCCCAGCTGCTGAGCGATGTTCGATGGCACCCATACCATCTGTTCTTCTACTCGCGATATCAATAAGGGTGTATGCTCTACATCATACAAGATCCACGGACTCGTCAAAGTGATCAGAGAACTCTACTGTACTTGATACGGGTCATGACAACGATGCTTCGGGCAACCGGCCGCTTGTCCATGGCTGTAAACGTTGCGCACTAAGTACACCTTCGTAAATTGTTGGCTGATAGGAAAGAGCCTAATCTCCCTCCTCATGGTGTTGGATATTATACCACTCCTTTCTCATATCTGGGTGCGTTTCTGTGTATAGAGTTACTCCGTCCCTGAGCGACGTGTCGTCTTCAGCGTTCACTTTGCGTTTGATGTAGTGATGTCTACACCAACTAAGGAGCTCCGTCCGGCAGACGTCGCCGTAGCATTACGCCGATATACTTTCCCATCAGGTATATCGTGTACAAATATAAATCAATAGAATGCTAGTAGTGATACTTGTGGAAGAGCTACATAAGTAACCGTTCTCTTGTGTGCGTATCATAAAGACACAGCAACGCTCCTGAGTCCGACAGTCGTAGTATAGTCATAACTATACTCTGCTGCTGTGGCCTCACAGATCCCAAATTCAGTTGTTAGTGAAAACTAGGAAAGGATGAGGAACTCTATACTTTTGTCGAAGTGACATAAACGCTGGTCGCATCTTACCATGAATTAGCTCCGACTGATCACACCCTATCGGTGGTCCAACCGTTCCTCGAGGAACTTTCACGACAAATGCTCCGTCAGAGGAATATGCATTGAACAGACGAAGTCTCGAAGTTATACCTGACAACAATAATACTCGGCATTTTCAACCTTGAGAATTTCCTTCCTAGCGAGATTACAACACCACCAATTTAATTCAAATTGTTCAATTTAGAAACTTGCTCCCTGCCCAGCATTTCCCAACGAAATAGAGACAAGTAGATTACACTGTGCACAGGCATTGTTTGGATCGCCCGCTTCCTGGTCATCTGAGTCCGTAGCAGTCTTATACCCACTCCATATGAGAACCTGCTCAAAGAACTCCATCGCTCTATGGTCATTAGGAAAACGATACAATATTCGAGTTAGTCATCAAAACTGTCCCCAGATTTCGATCAATCTGTACAACGACCGTCGTTCAGGGATTTATCGTATCAGTAAAGCGAGCTTCCATGGCAGCTTACCAATCCGAATATATAACGGGTGAATGAGATGAGCTTGAAGAAAGTAGTACCTGAAGAGAGAATTTGCGATTGTTACGGTAGATAAATTAGCACACCTAGGAAGAAGAATAGTAACCTTAGAGCAGCTGCCATACCAATGCCATAGAACAAGGCTCGGTTTACTTGGCACTTCGGTGTGCGGTAGTATTTGAAAATCACCTGGTGAAAAAAAACGTGGCAACACCCAATGAAATCATCTAGACTCATTTTCCACGTAGGACTAGGAACGCATTCTTCGAACAGTTTCCCATGTAAATGCCATCATCACATTAGGAACATTTTCTCCACTGTTCGCAAACTCTGGGGAGCATTTTCTCTCAGAGCTGAATAGGTCCCTTCACACTGATAGTAGTTCTGATAGTCACCACTAGTGTGAGAAAATATGTACATGGTCAACCACATGTGTTGGTGACAACATGAAAACTATGAGGAAATTTTGAGAAATTCTTGTCGGTTTCGTACACTTCTACTCGAATTCGTATACAAACTCCTATACTGAGTGAGAAAACTCCCGAGCTCAGCTGAGGAAAGCGAACATGTATTCCGAAATTGGAAATCACAACTAAGCACATAACCCCTTTAAGAAGTCCCCTTGTGGCCTTGTGTTAAACATCAGCATGATAGTCACAAATCGACTATTCTGAAGGCGTATTGATGCAATTTCATGTACAACTACTTGTTATCACATGAACATACTAATGCCTCTCGTATCACAAGGAATCTACCTACTCCAATTCATTTACTTGGCGATTCTCTCGGCGTGTTCAAGGGGCAGTCCCATGCTAGGCTTTCACAGGCGTGAAACTTGATCCTAGGAACGCTCTCGAAACTCAATGGAGGTCTATGGAACAACCTGTCTGCTACTACTAAGAATGCTAGAGAGTGTAAATCAGAGATGAAATATATGTTCGCTTCCCTCAGCTGAGATCAAGAGTTTCCACACTTACTATAGAAATTTCACGCGGATTCGAATAGAAGTGTCCTGAAAACAATACGAACTTCCTCTGGATTTTCATTTTGTCACCAACACATGTAGTTGACCATGTGCATATATTCCCCCTACACCGATATAATTATCACCTGGAAGAAAAACACGTTGTCCATGCTTAGCATGTACTCGAGAACATACCCGTTGAACCACCCGAATGCCGCCTAAATAGAGAGGAGTGTCTCCAACGATTCGACGGCGTCTACCTCAGAATTGTAGCCATATAGCACATAGACGACAACGTTGAAGAGAAGGCCACTGATCAAGTACATAATACAATACAGCATAGCTCTTCGGGGAGGGACCTCTACTATTTTAGAACCTATAAAGCCGATACCACACCAATTGATAATCGCAAGTTGGAGACGTTGGAATCACTATGCTACTAAGCGATCCGATCTAATAAGAGGAGAATTTGAGAAATTTGTTCGCTTGAGGTTTTCTCACTAATTATAGGAGTTCAGAGTGTACAGAAATCGACAAGAATTTCTCAAAATTTCATAATTTCCCCACCACATGTAGTCGACCATGTGCATAATTTCCCACACTGTCCGACAGTAGAAAACGAGAAAATCATTGAAATGAACTCAGCCAGCGATAAGAATACATAGTCCCCACCTCTATTGATGATAAAGGCATCAATAACTAGCAAGGCCGCCACCGTGGATGCGAACACTACCCAGCATAACACCTACAAACAAGGAGGAGGAGAATTACTATTTCTCAATACCTTCAGGGCGTTGTAGTATTACACTGTTCCCACTAGGGCCACCAGTTGCTGCCACTGGCCTGGCCATAACAAAACTAAACACTTTAAAGCACTCCCCGCAACCGCGATACCGATGGTTTTGAATTCCGCTCTAGCCGTTCACGGGAAAGAAGAAACTGCGCAGACGAAATTGCGAAAAATGGAATCACTCAAGAGCGGAGCGAAGCATTTGCGCATTCGTAGTGAAATCGTATATAACGGTTCCGACACACGATATAAATAAAGTAAGTAAAGACACACGAAAGTGATATCGTATTTTTTACAGGATACTTAAACTACGCTCTTACGAATGGTATGTGTCTCGAGAGCTCAACTGGTGTAGTCGCCGAGAAATACTATGAACGAACTCACAGAGAGTAACAGTGGAGTTTCTTCCCAGTGATATGAAAAACACTAGTGAAAAACATGTTTCACGACTACTGCATAGCGCGCAAATATCATGTTTTCCACCACTTCACGTAAACCGGGTGAAACTCCAGTATATGCTCTGTTCACAAAGAAATCCTCCAGTTTTTAACACTTTTAAATGCTATCACTGCTCTTTCCCGCCCATTGTCTCCTGCTACTATCACATGTTGGCTTATCTCAGGAAGTAAAGCCCTTCGATACCCATTCCTTATCTGTGTACCTCTCTAGTACGTCTCCTCTTATTCGGTCTTCTACTACGATCATTTTACTCAGGTAAAACCAACAACAGTGATATTGCAAACGGCGTGCATTACGAGAGGGGCGTTGAGGACGACTCAGCTGCGGCTAAAGGGTAGGCCACGACAGTATGGGATGATATGTACGTGGTGAACTACAAAAATTGTAAGGAATTTTAGGGAAATTCTCGTTGGTTTCTGTACCCTTAATCGTGTGTAAACTTGTATAATAAGCGAGGGAGGCTGAGGAAAGCGAACATATAATGCAACAGTATGCTAGGAAGAACCGACTCCTTGATGATGCCTTAACACCACTGGATACAACTTCTCATACAAAGAACTATCTGACAACCTCTACTATGCTTTGGTGTTGCAACATGTCCCTGTGACACAATGAGTCATGCGAAATGTGAATATGAAAATCATGTATACCTACTGGTCATAACTATGACCCTTCCTTTTTTCTTGTAGTCTCATTATGTAGGTACTTCGAAGACTCACTCTTCTCGCGAGGATGGGGGGTTTTGGAAATCTGTAAGTCAGTTTCCCTCCAACAACAGTACTGCGGCCTTTTTCGGAGATTCCTGTACATAGTCTTCGATCCTTACCTCGACGTCATGCTCGACGTAGTGACGAATAAGTACCCAGTTGAACTCAACAAATCAAATTGATAGGTCTAGAATGCGAGTCCCTCAAAAACGGTGTGGGAAAATATGCGCATGGTCATTACTTGTGTTGTTGACAACACGTATTTCATATTAGGAAGATTTCGAGAAAAAAATCTTGTTGATTTCCATACACTTCTACCCGAACTCAGCTGAGGGACGTATACTCTTCCAACACTGCCCTTCCACTATCG
>NW_003210583.1:91310-106474 GCF_000006405.1 Perkinsus marinus ATCC 50983 | reverse complement strand
ACAACAGTGATATTGCAAACGGCGTGCATTACAAGAGGGGCGTTGAGGACGACTCAGCTGCGGCTAAAGGGTAGGCAACGACAGTATGGGATGATATGTACGTGGTGAACTACAAGAATTCTAAGGAAATTTAGAGAAATTCTCGTTGGTTTCTGTACCCTTAGTCGTGTGTAAACTTGTATAGTGAGCGAGGGAGGCTAAGGAAAGCGAACATATAATACAGCAGTAGGTAAGGAAAGCGAACATATAATACAACAGTAGGTAAGGAAAGCGAACATATAATACAACAGTAGGTAAGGAAAGCGAACATATAATACAACAGTAGGTAAGGAAAGCGAACATATAATACAACAGTAGGTAAGGAAAGCGAACATATAATACAACAGTAGGTAAGGAAAGCGAACATATAATACAACAGTAGGTAAGGAAAGCGAACATATAATACAACAGTAGGTAAGGAAAGCGAACATATAATACAACAGTAGGCTAACAAGAACCGCTTTCATACTATGCCTTAATGCGACTGAATAAACTTCTCATACAAAGAACTATCTGACAACCTCTACTCTGCTTTGTTGTTGCAACATGTCCCTGTGACACAATGGGTCATGCGAAATGTGAATATGAAAATCATGTATACCTACTGGTCATGACTATGACTCTTCTTTTTTCCTTGTAGTCTCATTATGTAGGTACTTTGAAGACTCACTCTTCTCTCGAGGATGGGGGGGTTTTGGAAATCTGTAAGTTAGTTTTCATTCAACAATAGTACTGCATGCTTCTCCGGAGATTCCTGTACATAGTCTTAGATGCTTACCTCGACGTCATGCTCCATAGTGACGAATAAGTACTCAGTTAAACTCAACGAATCAAATTGAAAAGTCTAGAATGCGAGTCCCTTAGAAACAATGTGGGAAAACATGCACATGGTCATTACGTGTGTTGTTGACAATACGGATTTCATATTATGAGGAGGAAAGTCTACACTAGAGCAGACTTTGAAGGACAAGTAACCCTCTAGTACACCACGGCAAGGCGGTGAAAGTTTCGGGAAAAATTCGGAAAAAATGTTGATTTCCATACACTTCTACCCGAACTCAGCTGAGGAACGTATAATCTTCCAACACTGCCCTTCCACTATCGTTTGATACCATTAGATACCAACGCCTCACATACTGCGGATGAACAGGCGTTTGCTGCCGGGTACATCTCAATACAGTGCTCGTAGCGGTCGACCCGTGTGGTCTCAGATTCCTAGAGGGCTACATCACTGGTGAACATATCGTCAACAACTTCCGCAATCTTCGAGATTATTTTCTCGGAAAAGTTGATGAACCCTTTCCCGACGTGAGTCACAGGGCATGGTTTTTTACATCATTCCACTACCATTGCCAGTGCAGCAGCTGCTGGGATATTGCCTGAATTGCCGTTTCATTAAACTAATTTTCAGCGTGCACGATTTCAAGAATTATCGAGACGTCGTTTCCAATCGTAGTCGAATCACGATCATATACCATAAAAACCTGAGGCAACTCCCGTCATTTTTGCGTGTACCCTCCTCCCCTTTCTGATGGCGATCTTGGCGCCATTAAATTGCTGTGAGGACACTTCCTGACTGTTTTCGAGAGATATGGTACGTAACCGACCGAAGCATCGATCAGTAGCATTCCGATGGAGGCAATAGTCTGAATCTCCATAGGTTGTGGTGGACTTCTTGAGAAGCCAATACGTATGGTTCGAACGGCAAGTGGCCACAGATGATAACGGTGAGTGCGCCTTGTTGCGACGACTTTTTTATTCTTGACTCTGGTAACTGCAGTCTACGATGATTATTGGAAAACCGCCAAGTTCGTTCTGCAACAGTATAAAGGAGAAGTAGCCGGAATACAACGGTGAGATATTCTTCACTCAATTTCGAACTTCCACAGTTTTGAGAATTCGTCAAGTACTGTAGCACAGTACGCCATCAAATCGCTCGTCGAAATCTCGCACGGTTAAGTATCATTTATGCCCGAAATTTGCCCTCAGGAGCATAACCATGGCGTTCCCAGTGTTGTTATTTCCGTCCGAAAAAATTGTGGATTGTATCGTGTTCGGCGACTACCCCGAATCTTTGACGCGCGCACGCAGAAGATTCTCAAATCCAGAATGCATATTCAGATATTTCGATGAGAATAGCATTACCAATGAGACCTACAATGCCGACCCTTGGCAGATCGCTACGGTCCTCAACGCTATAGGGGATCTCCTTGACATTGTGTATGCACACAACGGCTGTGCCTCTGTCGGTATAGCAATCGATCAGTTACGTCCTGGTCGAGGCTAATGATACCAATACTCACAACACTCCCGATCCCTTGTGAGCCTCCTGTTCCTTTTGAATCGGCGTTTATTAGTATTGGAGTATACGTTCCCTCTCCTAGGAGTTTCCTCACTAATTATACGAGTTTATGCACGAATTCGGGTGAAAGTTCCCCGAAACCAACAATAATTTCCAGAAGATTCTAATGTCACCAACACATGTAGTTGACCATGTGCATATCTCCCCACATTGGCATTCAGTCAACGGCGTTATCGAATGATCAAAATCTGCCCTATTATCGCGGAATCAATCGTATCGATGATTTCCTTGTGGCTACTATTTTGTGAATTGATAATATCGATACACAAGTTAGTAGCCGGTTAATGACATGCATTGCCTTCAGAGGCCTATTCCGTCACTCAATGTGCACCGCTCTGGTGAAGGTCGCACCAGATTTTACTGATCTCCGCCTCGGCCACTCCGCTTGGTTCACGTAAGACCGTCGTAGCACAGCTCGCGGGAAGACCTCCCAATTACTCTGTGCGAGATCCCAAGATGGTTATCGCTTCATAACGTCACATTTCTCATTTTGAAATCAGTCGTTTGTATGGTTTTTCTATATTCATTCCCCCTGGTGACGAGCTTCTGTGAGCGGCAGATAAAATCCGAAGCGTGCCGACTACAGTATATGATTTCCTCAAATTCTTGTTCATGTAACCGCTATGGGGTTAGACTGTTTGCTTCCGTGGAAACTAATTCGAAAAATACAAGAATCTTTCTCGGTAGTTACGCCGCTACGAACAGAATTTACAAGCACTACCATATGCATTTCGAACAGAACAAGGCCGAGGTGCACCACAGAATCAATATCGTGGCGCGCGAAATGTCTCACCAGGTCATGAGTTTCTCTTCCTATGCGGGCTCCCAAATGTCACTGGATGATTTCTATCTGATGAGTTCTGGTTTGGCCATGATACAGACAACGCTGTGGGTCCTCGACAAAGACACCCACATGAAAATCAATCCTGAGGCCCTTCTAGCATGGCAAAGTAACAGCGTCGTTGAACTCCTAGTGATGATCTTTATACAGGAGTAAGGATAGCCAATCACTTGGCAACCGACGGAGCATCGTGGTTCGAGCTATACAAACCTCATAATAGTGGTACATACAATAACCAGTAGGCTCACTATTATCATCTAGTGTGGACACCAAGAATGCGATGAAGGTACATGGTTATTGACTTTAATAAGTTCACACCTGGCCAACCGCTGAACGACGATCTTCTTTGGGTTATCGAGTCGATCCCAGGTGTGCATAGTCTAACCCTGACAACCTTGTGAGATGAGTCCCATAGGTCTCACAGTCGGGGAGGATCTCACCAGGGCTCTACGCTGGGGCTATTGGGCATCGTAAGAAAAGCCATGCGGCTTCTTGAGTGCCGTAGAGAAACTCCAAGCCAGGTATAATTCCCCTTATTTCCCTGAAGTCCGTCGCGCCGCTGGTTACGACGAAGCGTAGGTCGTTCGTCATGAGAACATGGTACAGTCGATGAAGTAGATATAATAAAACGCACAACCCATCGTTCACGTACGACCTCGCAGCTAGAGGGGAAATCTTTCGACGAGACAGCCACTTGGCCTCGGTGACATCAGAGGTCTTCAACCCACTCGGAGTGGTGACAGCAGTGGTGATAGTCAGGTGATGGACTTAGCGGAGCTCATCCGGAGTAACCGGTATGAGATCGATCCTCTCTCAAAGCATGACCCCACGCTAGCTCTCTGTGCTCGAGGAGACTTACCTGATGACAACCCAGTGAGGCAATTCGGTTCAGCCGATTATAGGCTTATAGCTGTGGTTAGATAGCCAACGGTTGTTATGATACCAAGGCCACCAACTACACCTGGGGATATCAGCACATGCGTAGTGTTGTTCAAGCTGGCCCGACTATGTACACGTTCACTAGTCGGACTCGCTAAGTGCACGCATACATCAGGTACGGGCCTGCCCTGAAACCCTTCCGATGGGACGAGTACGAGAAGAGGGCTGGGCACACGCCAACTTCTCACCGAGGTTTACCCGATGAGTGAGACCTTCGTGTTCGACCAATGAATCTAAGGACCTCCTTTCGACAGTGTGGAAGTTAGATACGATTTCGGCTGGTTCGTTATGGAGCCCAAGTACCCTTGGACTTTCAAGGGGAAAATCAAACAACCCGAGAAGAGTATCAACTACCCTCACGGAGTGATGAAACTTCTTCCTAGTTACTTATCATGGTGAATGGCGAGAGGTTCGACCATCGAAATACCAGTGGCCTCAGTGGCGATGGGAGTGGGATCCTCCTCACAGAGCTCACGATACGCCGGCGGCAGCGGCTCTTGAATACGCCATTATGCTATGAATGATTTTCACATGCATTCACCATCGTCGCGATAACTCTACTGAGTGATTGCAACCTGTCGAGGAATCGACCATTTCTGGCTTCAGCACGCAAGGTTGAGTTTTTCTACCGTACGTCATCCATCGAATAGTTGTGGGATTATTACGAGGAGTGGGGATGCTCAAAATCATGTGGCGATTAATACGTTACTTCTCCACGTATTGTCGACGTTCAACATGGAACCAACACGTAGACGTCGTCTTTCAATTAAATTGAGTATCCATTGCTTGAGATCGTGTGCGCGGAACATGCTCGTATCACTGTCTGTGTACTATGGATGGGCAGCGTAACGTTTTTTACGGTTTACGTTACGGTGTGCGTAACGTAAGCGGTTTACGGCTACGGAAAGACCTTACGACTTTACGGTTGGTGCTGAACTGCTTTTTTGGAATTGAGGCGGGAACATTCGTTGCACTGCATTTCATGATAGCTCAAATAATTGTTAAACTCATTTCTTGTGGCTCGGATCCAACCGAACCGCTGAGAGAGTTACATTTGGTTTCGAATTTACCACTCGCCTTAGCAAATTCCGTCCGTCTTACTCCCAGGCTGGCCCGGAACTGCCAGGCTGGCCTCGTCTACGCATGCGCATTCACATGAAATAGATTTAGGCAACTTGAGTTATCAATCTTCGTTTTGTCCTCTGCATCTCCCTAAGACCCGTTACGGCGCCGTAATTTCACGGTACGGAGCTTGAATCGTAACCGTAAAAGTGAGTCGTAACGATCCGTAACGTAATTCTGCCCATCTATACTGTGTACTAGTGAACACAAAACAATGGCTGCAACAACAATAATTGTCCAACGACAATCAAAATAATGTAACCGTCGGCAAGACTGTCACTCAAAGGCAAGCTTCTTTAAGTAAAGGGATAATACACAAGTGAGCTTTCGTTAACTTCAACCAAACGTTCCTCACCAGCAACAGTCGCATCAGTCGAGTTAGAAGGCGAATCAGGACAGTGGTGCCTCTGAGGCCAATATGATGATGAGGTAGAAGGTTCATCGAATCAACCCCACCTTCATCGAGTCCAATCCCTCCGCATCCATCACAAAGCCGTAACACTTGATGTAATCCTCCGGGCTGAGCTTCGAGTTTGTCAACCACGCTGAACGATCTGCGAGCAGCTCAATTCATGAACGAGCTGAGACTTCGGCAGTTACCCTCTTCTGGTGGTTGCTTAACATGCATAAACTTGCCGCTTGCCCGCATGCCCATAGTCTGAGAATCTGATGGGCCGCTAATGCGGCTTTCCTGCGCTTCGATAGAGTGCCTACGAACATCTATCATACCAAGGAAAACAAAGTGCGAAGCCAAGCAGAGACTTTTCCGTCCGAAAATGACCATCCTTCGGACGCAAAAAAATAAACACTTCACAATCAGCTGCAAAAGTATCAAAATTTCACTTTCGCGGGGGCCACAGAAATCAGAGAATAAATTATATGTAAAACTCCACGGTGAAACATCGTCTTCAGTAACTCACCGGCTATTCAATTCGTGCCGTTGCCGTTTCGGTGAGACACTTCTCGAACGGGACTGACAAATATAGTAAACCTTGAAGAATGAGCAGACTTTGGTGGGCTTACTGTTGATGACAAAAAGTGTTTCCGGAATTTCAGAATGCATCCTTCTAGCTCATCCTTCGAATACGGCCATGTGCTACACGTACCTACTCATGGAACCAACAACGTTACTTTGGATGAATTGCAAAAAGGATGATGATCCTTACGACAGTTTGGTTCCCGACCATCGACCACCTCCTCCTTGTGAGAGGAGCTTGCATCGCTCATGGTGGTATGAGCGTGATAATAACTAAGTCCAAATGGCCCCTCAGCCACAAGGTATCACAAAACTCAAGACTCATCATGAGCTGCTGAAATTTTTCTAGCTTGATGTTGATCGAGATTAGATAGAGAAATGACAAGGAGATGGAGAAGAACACTAGCAAACATAGCAAGCCAACAACAACAATATTCATACATCACAGTGTCGATCAGCACAGGGCTCCGATATAAGGACAGTAGCATGAGCCTAAGCGGTCGTAAGAGTAGGGTGAATAGTATGGTGCTCAGCAGGGACAGAATCACTGCTGGTGACACCCGCTGTTGGCGACTGCGGTAAACGCGTCGCAATATCATGGACAAGACTAGCCACATAATAGGTATTCGGGATGGAATACCTGACAAGAGATGACCGATAAGGGGAGAGGCTATCAGAAGAACAAGCAGACAATGATGTGCCGCTTACTTTGCCTTGGAGACCTTACACTGACCAACAGCTATTGAGTAATAGGAGTCGTGTAAGTGATGTAGATTCTCCTTCATCGACTCTGTTGTTGCTAATGACTCATCCAAGCACGACGTCGATACAGTCGATGAGCTCGTAACCTGACGATATCATAGAACCCTTCATCATGCAAGTGACAGGACTTACAGCTGTAGGAGCTTCCAGATCACCACGGGGCGTCTGTCGAGTGGAGTCTCTGCAAAAGACAACACTGTGAGGATCAGCAGGGGACAGGGCACACAATTTACGTTATAGTAGGTGACTTGACCACTTCTGAGTATTCAACTTCATGACCATCCGCAGTGATACCGCCTGAAAGATAACATCATATTCCATACAGAGGTAGGATGAACTTACTCGCACATTTCAAAGAATGTTTTCCACCATCATGCATAGGCCTGAAAACAATACAATATCCTCCATGAGAACGACCCAGGTTCAAGCCCCGCAGAAGACATTTCCACAGTAACCCACTTCAACTCGCTAGGCTGTTGAGAGTGGCCTCTCAAAGCCTCCCAACCCATCACATCCATGATGCACTCATAGTTCGATTGCCGTGACGCCGACGATACACTCCTGGGACAGTCGTGCTCATGTCTGCATCCGGCATCATCCTCAGCGGCCCTCGCACTCCCTATAATTTCGTGGCGCGCGAAAACTCACCTAGTGTATTTCGGTAGCCACTGCTGGACAAGTGTATCCTCAACTGCTTGGTAGACATCTTCATCACGGAAAGGATATGCACCGATAACGACGCAAGTATCGACCTGTGGGCGAGCGCTATAACTTTCGGACTTCTACAAATTAGCAAAATCGCTGTTACCTTTGAATCAGAGGCTGGATCCGTCTCGAGTATCTCATAATGGAGTATGCTCTCTAGATTGCATGCAATCGAAGAATCTTTAGGTCGGATTTCGATATATCTGAAACACAGATACGCCAGTCAAGCTACTGCAAATCGCCACACAGAACAATCGCCAACTATAGTTGACCATTTGCACATTTCCCTAAACTATTCCTTTCCTTACCTATTGCCCACGACAATCTCGGCCTCACCGTTGGCGAGAGGCCCCGCCCAAAGCTGTATCATGAGGTCCCGGGTTTGGGGAGCGCCAAAGTCGGTTTGGGTATTATCGAAAAACCACTTCAAACTGAACCTACGTTGGAAAAACTAAGAGAGGCGCGTCAGTCAAGGCGTCTGCTCACTCGGTCCGGTCGATGTAGCTACCGGGAGTTCTCTCCTGGAAGTATTTTAGCACTTCTTCAGCGCCGTTCATCCAATTATGGTCAGAAGCTGAAAAAAACACCCTTACATGGAATCGAACCTGCGACCTCGGAGACTTACTGTCAGCACTAGACGAAGCAGCACGGGAACGAGGAGAGCTGATGCCTGCTGTGGACTCCGTACCTTCGTCGATCTGAAGCACCACTTTGCAATCTGCGAAAGGAGTGGTATAAGTACGCAGACGTACCTCAGCCAATGAGTGATCTTCCATAATACAACCACACTTGAGAGCCTCAGTGTGCTTCCAAACACCCCCAGGACTGACAACAGGTTTGAATCGATGACGGAGAGAAACAGGCAACTCACTTCCGATAGATGCAACCATTTTCGGGTAGAAGGTAGATCGGCAGCTGTCCGAGAAGCCTCTCCAAGACTTGTTTAGAGTGACTCGTTGTCACGACCATTATAGTATCTAATAAGGCATTTAAAAATGACAGGTGCAGGGATCGAACCCCAGACCTTACTCTCGTCATTAGCCAGTTGTTGAAGACTTGCCATGAGATCCTTGGGAACTGACATCAGAGACTGATATAGTTTCGCCGGTACACCACGCCTCGTCTTAGATGGGACAAGACAGTCCATCAAGTCAAACACCTGAAAGTTTCTCTCTCAACAGCGGCTTCCACCCTTCCAACCTACCAGGAGGCGCTTCTTGCTACACTCAATGGAAGTGCGCAACTTATTGAATGGTAGCAGAGGAGTTACCTGAGATGCATAGCAATATGACCATCACTCGAGCATCATTAGATATTCTACCGAGGCAGAAATATCTTTTCGTTGTGCGCAAGCATCTTTGAGAGTAGCGATGAAGGTCTCAGCCCAACGCTGCGCACTGTGGCTGTTGACTGATAAACGAAACTAGCAACAGCAACCCAGGATTATGATAGGACTTACTGTATTTGAAACAGTAGTCATGCATCTCCTTACGACGCTCCTCACCCATAGTCAATGCCTCGTATATCGCCCAGGACACCTCCTCAAGGTTCCATGGGTTGATCCGAATCTGGAAAAAACACAAGTTCAAATTGAATACAGTCGAAAGCTTACGCTGCCAGCTCCAAGATACTGCGCGGCTCCTGCGAATTCACTAATCACTAGAACGCCGTTCCTAAACAATAATATCAATACCACCCCTTCGACAACTCCTACTGTGACGAACGACACCCTCATCGTTGCACAGACTTACTTGTGTTGTTGAGATGCTACGAATTCGTAGGCAACTAGATTCATACCATCGCGGATAGATGAGATGAGCGCAACATCAGCCACTCTGTATAAGGCAGTCTAAAAATATCACAACCAAGAATTGAACCAGGGTCACTCGATAGGAAGACAATGCGCTGAACCACTTACCAATTCCTGATGGTCAACGCATCCATCAAGATAAACCACTGGAGGGCTAGTGTAAAGGTTGCCATGCTTGCCACAAATCGATCCAACCATCTCATGGACCTGATGCTCGTCAAAGTTAACTCTCAAAACCCACGCCCAACTAACCTGACGCCTCAACCGTTGGTATTCAGGCACTTCAGTCCTAGTAGGAATAGCCAGTTGTACCTAGGACAGCATTACGATGATTGTAAGGCGTGGTATGAACTCACCAAGACACACTGAGATGCCCATTCAGGATGCTCATCCAAGAACATATCGAAAGCCTTCAGTTTGTGCGGGATACCCTTTATATAATCAAGACGATCGATACCTTACCAAAAAAAAACTCAGGAACCGACCACAGGCAACTGTAGAGGTGATAAGAAGATACTACTACTACGTGCTGATGACGCAGGTGGCAGCAGAGCTGAGAGACGAAATACAATCTACAGGTGGTAGTCATAGGCTATGACCACAACGCGGCTTATACTCCTGAGTCCATCGCTATGAGCCATGGCGTTTCATAGGAATATTAATTTCTACGAAATTCTTATTGCTTTCTGATCTACAATAGCGATAAAGCCGACTCCCATCGAGGTAAATTGTGCGTTACCGAGAATGACTTTCCTGTCACCCCACTGCTCCTTCAGACTGGCCACTCTTGCTGCTACGGTCACAGACTCAGACAATGACTTGAATGGAGCGGGGTCGATGCCAATCGGTATTGTAGCACATTTGACCTTATCAAAATAGAAAAATACCTTCACCAGGATTCGAACCGGGGACCTACGAAAATGCCATTGAGAGGTGTCGCGTCAACTCCTTGAGGAGTGATCTCCAAAGTGGTTAACTGTACACAGCTGGACAAGAAGTGCCGAACATAGTCGTGCACCTGAAAACTACCGATACCACATTCCAATGATATTTCGAAACCAACTTCGCGGATTATGAAAAAACTACTAATACGACTCACACGAGTACTTAGACTTCCAACCGATGCAGATACAACTCCTTATGAACTTACATGGAAGGCTAGTAAGTTGGCCGACAACAGACCTTGTAAAAGCTCTTCTCTTTGCCTGAAAGAAAATAACTTCATCCCACCAGCAAGAGCCGTTTATAGTGAACATTACGGTAGCATTTTATAGATCTCAGCTGACGGGAAAGGTGTATGAAGAAACCAGCCAATATTCACATTGGGAACTCTCTCTCGCAACAGCTTGGGCACCTACAAACAAAGGTGAGGAATATAAAAGACTAGTCGCTATTACCAACATAAGGTGATAATCATGAACCCAAACCAAATCGTCATCATGCAGAACCTACAATAAGTATCTTCATGGGCATGCGTGCAGATTATCGCAGCGTATCCTACCTTCATAATAGCATCCACGAACTTGGCATTAGCTTTCTGGTAGGTTTCCCACTCTAACGTTCTACCCTCAATGACACCTGAACAACAACTCCTTTCAACATCATACAATGCAGCCAGTGACGAAAAAATATGCACATGGTCAACTACATGTCTTTATGACAATACGAAAATTTTCGGGAGGAAATTTCGGGAAATATTCGTTAGTTTCTAAACACCAACTCTATGCGAATGCATATGGAAACTCTCACACTATAGTTGGGAAACTCTTGAGCTCAGCTGAGGAACCCGAAAATATATTCCAACACTAAGTACAGTAAAATGGACAATCAAAAACGTGAATAACCCTCACCCCACTTACGCTGTGTTGACGGAGTAATGTAATGGAACAGAGGCCACAGTGTGTCGTTGCAGAAGCCGTTATAGTACAAGTCGATCTCGGCATCAGTTAGGAACACTGGATAGCATCCTTGATCTCTCACCTAAACAATAATATAAAACTAAATCTAAGCAGTGTTGGAGTAGGAACATATGTTCGCTCTCCTCACCTGAGCTCGGAAGTTTTCTCATTAACTATAAAAGTTCACATAGGAATTCGAGTAGAATTGTAGGGAAACCAATGAAAATTTTCGAAAATTTTCGTCAGAATTGCATATTATCACCAACATAGGCTGGGACCTACCAATTCAGCGACTTCCTCCTTGTCTTCATCGGGCACCTCACACCCCGGCCAGCCTATCCAATGCATATCAATACCGCTCACCCCACTTAATGCTGATACCAGCCCTCCCGAGCTCTTGCTGGCGACCCATTTCCCAGTGGCATCGTCCTTATGAATGGTACCTACACAGAAAAGCAACTCTTAACAGCTCAACTGGTCAAGCACCAAGGATACCAGTCGCAAGACCCCAGGTTCAATCCCTGCACATAACAACTAGTCTTACATGGTAAACGATTGGCCACCGATATGAGTCTATGGCGCTCATCCGACTGCGGATGGTCTCCCTCCTTACTACAGCGTTGCGCATCCCTGAAAGAAATTGACAAGATGTAACATTGCAAGATACCCCGACTTACTCATCAACTTTTTCGGCGATCTCACCAGCGATTTTTGCCTCAGCGACACGTTCACTTCCCGAAAGGACAAGTTCAGTCAGTTTCTGTTGGGCACATTCTTGGGGCGTTACCATTATGGCGATTGAGAAAAAATATAACTGATAGCAAAAAACATAAAAACGACACAATCTTCACCATCTCGAAAACACTGGTACGCTGAATGACCACAACCATAACCTGAAACCATCGTCACCACTAATCGAGCTAACTCTCTTCCAACAAAGGTACTATCAGCAGACAAGTCGTACCCATATAGGGTTACCTCCTCATCATCATCAAGGAAATCCCTCCAAATTCGATGGGAACCAACAGCAAGCAAGCACATCTTACTATTGTTCTGTCGATGCTAATACCACTCCTCACTACGACACAGGTCCATTGACTTCTTCTATGCGATAGAGCGAGCTCGAGAACGTTCTAGATAGAATAATAAGGTCATCACGACAATCCCTTCATCACCAACTTCTCCACACACTGCCCTGGAGGAACATCATACTAGCACAGAGAGTATCTTACGCAGCGACAAAAACTAGCAGCAACCCACACAGAGTGTTGTCTCTAATCTTACACACAACACAACCAAGGTGTCCCCGAACAAGCAATAGTAGTAAGGAAACTATCATTAACAGAATGTTGTCAAGCCTTGCCTACTACTGTCCCTGTAGTAGGTTTACTCTTCTGATGCAAACCGAAAGATTCTTCCTCCTCAGGAGTGAGCTTAGGCAGCTTGTCCAACACGGGTCGTACAGCATCAAGATACCTGATAAAAATACCAATTTTGTGGCGCGCGAAAATGTCCGCGCTAGACCGACCACCATTTGGAAACAAGGAATCCCAACAACTATTTCTCTACTTTCAAGCACGAACGGAAAAAAGACTACGATAGAGATGGTATAACAAAATGACGGCTATAATCCAGCGACTATATTTTCCCACAGAATATTAAAGTTTCACCCGTTTTATGTTAAGTGGCATAATTCTCCCTGAAAATGCGATATTCGCATTATACAGTAGTCGTGAAATATATTTTTCACTAGTGTTTTTCATATCACGGGTGAAACTCCATTGGACGTCTAGAATCCTCATCACCTTGCCGAGGCCTTGAGTTTAGCCTCGAAGTTCGAAGTCTCATCAAAGACCATCTGCTCGATTTTGGCTAGATCCATTGCACTAACATCTACCTCGGTACTAGTTTGCAAGGACTCTCTACTCACTCCACAGTGATCAACTAACCTAAAATGCGACAAAATCTAAGCGGAGCGAAGCTGTATGATGATGCTGCACCTACCATTGACTGTGAGTATCTATGAGCTGCGACAATACCGCTTCGAGCATCCTCTCAGTCAGTGACTGCTCTCCCCCATCAGTACCCAACCGAGGGGGATCGGCCTTCGGAACGGCTTTAGGTGTTACCTAACAACGGCCTTGGTGACACCAGGGTGTGACACACTGACAAACGGTCGCTTACGGTCTTCTCGATCGCTGCTGGCGGTGGGGTAGAAGGCTCAGCCGCAGATGATGCTGCAACAGCATGAGTCGCCTTGGGAGTCGAAACCTACGAGAAATTCTAGCATAACGGTACAACTGTTTGCTGCCTATCGCGAGGTATCGAGTTCAATTCCCCCCAACACTACCTCTTTTGTAGCCTGTAACTGCGCCCTCTTTGCTCTAAGGTGTTCTATTGTACGTAACCGGCTGATCGCCGACTGGGCGCTCCTCACCGGCACCTCCTACAAGGCAGAAACTCTCCGTCACGCGCCATAAAATTACATTTAATTCATACCGGCGAACTCGGTTTGTGCGCGGCTACCGGGGGCGGCGCACTCTTGGCCGTAGCCGGCAGTATTGGCGAGCTCGACGCCACTCGAGCTGGTATCAACTCCAGTAGCTAAACGAGGAGGAGGCTGAGCATCGGCTGGGAGATGATGCTCGCTCAACCGAAAAGTCCAAGTCTGACGGAATCGACGAGTATTGCCCTTCCCCGAAGCACTACCTTCCCATCGTCGGGTTTGCTCTTGGGCGTCGACTTCGGCTGAGGAGCCTGAGAGTTCACACAAGTAACTATGCGACTACCACCACTAGTCGAACCAAGCTAGATATGCCTCAACGGCAACTACCGGTAGTAAGGCCTATACAGCCAGTGGCCGTCCCCTGCACTGTGGAATGCATAAGCTGTACCGAAAGCCTCGACTTTCACCACGCCTACTACCTTAGAATGGTGCTCTCTCCCTGCAGCGAGCAGCGGAACTGGCATCGTCGGTGGAGCTACTGCAACATCGCTGCTATCAGCGTCGCTCATGCCAGGCGATGCCTCCTTCTTGTGCCGTGTTGGATGGACAACGGCCTTGGGAGGCGGCGGCGATAAGGTCGTCTGTGGTTTATGCTTTACCTAACATAACTCCTTCATAGCCGCATAGTAGAGCACCACGCTCGCCTCCCAAAGAACCCTAGTTCGAATCCTCCCCCGCTCACTAACCCTACCAAATGGCCTCCATGTAACATCGCTGTTCCCGTCCGAATGTGCGCTGCCGCAGGCGGTGGATGCTGCACCCTTATCTGCTTGCCAACCTTAGCAGGAGCCCTCAACCCCGTCTTAGGAACGCCATGGGACGGACTAGAGACCGTCGACTTCTGACAACAGCAGACCCCAAATGAAGCGACAACAACATCGATAGTAAATAACGAGAGCTTATACCCACCTTAGGTGTAGTCGAGCCGGCCCGACTGCCTCCCCTCCTGGGGTGTATATGGACTTGCTGTTGCTGTATCTCAGTGATACCACTCCCTCGGCTACTCCTAACTTCCACTTTAGGTATCTTGGCGGCTGATTCTGCCGATGGTTGCATTGCTGACAAGTCAGCAGTTAGTCCTGAGATACTATAACTATCACTCTCATACTCCTCAGAGAGCAACCGCACTAACACACTAGCAAGAAACAATAAATGGATTTCCCGACGAATCCTTTTTATCGGAAGTGACCGCCATCAAAGGGTT
>NW_003210583.1:89461-91210 GCF_000006405.1 Perkinsus marinus ATCC 50983 | reverse complement strand
CCGCAAGTAGTAAGGCCGCGACGGGTTGTATGCGTTGTATCATCGAATTAAGGGGTGACTCTTGACAGATACCCCCATTGTTGGTCGCAAGGGGTCTGGAAGGCTACAGAAGGCCACTAAGCTCAAGTTCTCGCGTCGATCACAGCAACGTCAGCAGCAGCAGCAGCAGTCCTTTCTCCCCTCTTCCCCTCTCCACCACCACCGCCGCCGCCTCCTGGGGGAGAAGAGGCGGGTAATTGGACAGAAACTGGCCAGTGGAAGGGGTCAACTACAAGTAGTGGAGGGGCCGGGAATAGAACCATGGACCTCGTGGATGGAACTCCAGAGGGCTAACCTCTAGACTAAAGTAATCATTTTTAGTAATAACGACTCGTATTGAGTACTCCGAGGAGATGAAGGAGATCTTACCACCACTACGAGTACACGAAAGCGAACAGGTAGCAACGGCCGCCTGATGTAACTATGGCTTCACGCGCGAGGAGAGGGGGTCTCATGGACGTTTTCGTGGATTTACGGTATGACTCTTATCTTCTCATCGTAGATCATTCAGCTGGCACGCGATAGTCGGTCGAGGTTCAGCCCTAGCAGTGCCATGATGGTGGGGAAGGAAATGTGGGACTCGGGAAAGGAGTGTAAACACCGGTTACAGATCTACCCACGAGGGTGAGTAACAACCGCTCTCCCTCGTCCTTGGTGCTCATCTTCCGTATACAGTTACTTCTATGCTGGTACGGGACAGGCCGCCACCCCCCAGGACACTTGGCTAGCAGTCAATGTGGTTGTTGAAGCGACCGAGCGTAGGATGATGCCTTTCATCATAGACGCCCAGGACGATCTGGTCAGGATCACCAGGGGACTTCTGGCGGCTGCATCCGGAAGGATTAAGGCGACAAGTGATGTTGTGGATACCAAACCTGAAGTAATACTAAGGTTTATAAAGCGCTACTACGAGGTGTAATAATCAAGGATGACGCAGGGATTCGTTCACCAGCGTTAGAGGTCACTCTTTTCGACCGCTCCTCGGACCTAGTGGGTCTGTTAGTCTTATTCACTACTACTGCGAATGTGTTGGTGATTTTCAACCTTTTTTCTGTTGTTAAAGCTTTTTCGAAATTATGTTTACTTTAAAACGAGTAGTAAATTCTATACAAGGTTCCGTCCATAGTTGTTCGAGCAACGCCTGCGAGTGACTAAGATGAGATCTCCCTTAGGTGTCCGAGTACGTCTATTATCCGCTACGGTCCCACTACCTTCACACAACAACAACCGACAGTGTAATAGCAGCATCCACGGCAGCCATCGTGGATGGGTTCCCTTCCACCTCAGAGGATGGACGGCCCTGCTAGACCTACAGGGGGATTTGGACCATCTTATCAACGCGGGGTGGGTGGACAAGAAAGGGCGTCTACTATTACGTAGTATGGTGGTTAACACAGAAAAGGAAATGCTCGTCAATGTAAGAGGGGGAGCAGACACTGTATGTGGTCACAGGGCTGAGGGCTCTGGTTGTAACGGTGATGTAGCTGAAAGATCGACTCCTCCGACGCTTCCACTGTAGCACAGCTATAGACTTTGGTTGGTTGCTTTCAACATTGCTGTGATCGACCGTAGCCCTTCTCTCTACTCTGCCTCACTTGTTCAGATATCGTTCACATCGTCATGGCTGAAGGCCAAGCAGGAGGTAGTCGACGCTAGACTGTCCGCTCAGCGGTTCGAGGAAGAGGATATGAATCGTGAGGTGCGGTAGGC
>NW_003210583.1:86492-89361 GCF_000006405.1 Perkinsus marinus ATCC 50983 | reverse complement strand
AACAGCTGTAGTAGTCTCAGTAGTAAATCCATTATAGACTAGGACGATTCAACGTTATGAATATGCAACGGTGATGATCATAGATGGTACTACCGTAGGATAGTTCTGTTGGTTCTTGTTATGACCTCTATACCAGTTACCGCCACTACCACCACCAGAGCTGGACATGCAACAAACTACTGATAAAATACTTCCGACGAAGCTGCGTACAGCGAAACCGTTGTCGACCTTCAACGGCTGCTCTACAGTACAATACGATATAGACTTCATACTACAGCAGTACTATAGTACTGCAGTTCAGATGGTCTCCAAAGTAGTATTCCAAAATCAATTTCGGATCAGAAAATTTCCCGGTGTTGATTGAATAAATTCTGGACTTCAAATTCAATTATGGCATCGTATTACACGTGTAATAAGCGATTCTGCAAACGATGATGAGTTTCAAGATCGGTTTATTGAACGACCCCTATATTCGAGGTTGACTCGACCGCTCGAGACGGCGGCGAGATTGGATTCCATGGTTCTCCACCACTGACCATATAGTGCTACACTCCCCCGGGATTTTACGAAGGTTAACCACCCTTGAAGATACGGAACGATAGGTCGCTTACGTAGCAATCTATAACTAAATAGCAGAGTACAACATAATCGTTGCTCGAAGAAGTGCGTTAAAACGTTAAAACCCCCAACTTCCAAGCGCTCCTGTTCTTACTACATCACAGTCTGATACGGCAATATCCAGTGCATGCGCCGAGACTGACCATCTTTGGCCTTGGGACTTGGGGTTTATAGTTGAGTAAATGCTAGTGAATGCAAGAGAGCAAGATTATACCCTTCATCCGTGTCAATCTTTAAATGTCGAGGCTGACTGAGCTGACGGCAGGCGGTGGTGGTGAAGGCACAGTACAGACGTAACAAGAGGGGGGCATTACGTTGGATTCCCTCAATCGAACCAGATGAATTGCTCAGTATAGCCACACTTGCTCACCTGCTTGGGGCACCTTACATCTTGCAAAGGGGCTATGGTCATAAGCCTGGGGTCGGGTGTGTCGGCCGATATGTTCAACGTTGGAGTTGGCATATGGGTAGACGGCTCAGATCTGACCATCCAAAGGACATACGCACGCTTTAAAAAGGATAGTAGCGGTACAAATTTCGGTCGGTCAGTGGGAGGAAGGATCAGTCGCTGTCGAAGCTATGTAGACCTTGAAGGGATCCACGTATGAGCGCTGTTCATATGGAATAGTATTATCTCGTTATTACTCAAGTTGGGATAACGACTATTATTCATACCACTCCTCTGTGGATTAGGCCGTACTGGATAGGAGAGGCAATGTACTACGGAGAGCATCGAGTGAGACTTCGTGTCCTTGCCACCATAGGAAGTGTGATCATAGGCCACTACCATTTTTGAGTGTTAGTCGTTAGTTGATTACCTTCCGTCAAAACCAGATTACTATCCTATGTAGACGATTGAGGTTCTTGTGTTCATAGTATAGAGGCCCATCGTCTCTACTTCGCTCATCGCAGCATGTGGGGGTCAATACCGTGAAGTAGGGGGGGCCCCCATATCGGTGTTGGTAGTCTGTAAGGCGTCTTTGCTCTATGGCGAACTATGGGGGGACTACGCCTACACCACAGCAGCAACCACAGCAGCAGCAACAAGGGGCTATACAATACTCTGCCGACCCGGCGGAGGCCCTTATGCAGTATCAGCAGGCGATGGCTATCTACCAAAGACAGTATGCTGCTGCGGTAGGGGGAGGTAGCTACTAGGGGTACTGGTGCAGGTGGCCTGCAGGTACAACAGCACTTTGTAAGGCAGCAGCAGGAGGTTGTGGCTACGGCTATTGCCATGCAACAACAGCAACAGCCATGGCACCAGCAGCAGCAGCAGGGGCTTCTCCCTTCTCCTCCTCCCTCCCAGCAACAATCGTCTATGGGCCCACAAGCCTTACCGCTCCAGCAGACCCCTCCTGCTCAGCAAAGTTTGCCCATTGGTCCTCAACCGTCTGCTACTACACAACAGGACCCTGTGCGGCAGCAAGTGCCTTTCGGTCCCCAGGGAGTGCCTCTACAACAGCAGCAGCAGCAGACTCTTCCACAGAGGACACCCCAGAGGATGGTCGGAGCATACCAGCAGTATCAACCCCAACCCGCTGCACAGACAACTACTGGTCGGCCGAGCACAAGCCCACCGTACGTGGTCAGTAGTGATGCCACGCCGCCTCCCCTGCAGCAGTCCTACCCTCCTCGCGCGGCCCCCCTCCAGACCAGCCAGCAATCACCAGTACAGTACCCTGTGGGGCGAGGGACGCCCCACGTTGCCGTCATGGACACCTACGACTGCTACCGAGGCCGAACCATCGGGCAGCAGCAGCAGCAGCAGGTGACTGCTCTCGCGGACGTGCCAACTATAGAGTATAGAGGAAGGCATACCGCGCCGTTGTCGTCGTCTACTAGGGTGGCCCCTCAGCTGACAGAACCACGACCGGTGAATCGGTTTGACCAGCGGAAGGGCGGTGGAAAGGGTAGTAAAGGCCGCAAGAAGGGCGGCAACAAATCTAATGCCAATAAAACTCCTTTGGGACCGCGAAAAATACCAGTCGACGGAGCGAAGCCATCACAGCAGCAGCAGGAGCAGCAGGGGAAGGAGGGAGTGGCTGTAGGCCGAGCGCCTCTAGGGGAACTGCGCGTGTCAGCAAAGGAGGGTCCCACTACCCCTGTGAAGGAGGAAGCCCCTAAGCTGGACAGGGAGGCTATGGCGGACATGTACAAGCAGGCGATGGCGCAGTCCGACGTCCCGCAGTGGAAGTAGGGATGCTGGGGTGATGCCGGTGTAAGGCAGTGAAGATCTGGTGTAGGTTGG
>NW_003210583.1:84752-86392 GCF_000006405.1 Perkinsus marinus ATCC 50983 | reverse complement strand
GGGATGAGCCCCGCTTCGAGCGATACCCACAGAGAGAAGGAACACGACCATGGGATGAGGGAGATCTGACAGAGCGGTATCACTATAAGGAGGATGTTGATGACGATGATGGACCTTGGCATGACGTGACGCTGCCACCACCGCCACTGACGAGGACCTACAATGTGGCGGCGCCTCAGGTATGTTCATCTAACAAGAAACCGTTTTGCTTGTCGTAAGTGGAGAGCGTAGAATTGGTGCTGAATGGCGAGAGAGTGAGAATGGAGTTACACCCGTGATATGAAAAAGACTAGTGAAAAACATATTTCACGACTATTGCATAGCGCGAATATCGCGTTTTACGCCACTTCGCGTAAAACGGGTGAAACTCAAATGTAGGGAGTAGCGTCATCGGAGCTGTAGCCATCGAGTGGCTCTTCATCGCAACAACAGCCAACCTGTGTTCCTCATAGCTCTACATGGTCGTCGATAACTTCCAATAGAACGACCTCCTATATGAGAGGGAAATGCAGTGGATACAGTTCTTCATCAGGATGATATCTTTGTTCCTGAGCATCCTTCTTCGAGACGATACAGTAATGATATCGTGGTAGACAGACGTTCCCGAGGTGGCGGGGGCAAAGGCTCAGGAAAAGGGAGGTTAAGGTAGCCACCTTTCTGCTGCTGGTCGTGGATGGTGACTTGATGCGTTTCAGGTCCCACGGTGGTAGAAGATCGAAGAAACGAAGGCGTGTGGGATCATCTAATATGATGGAAGAGGGCATGTCGGAAGACAGTTATGGTGGAGAGAGAGGTATCCTCTACGACAGGCCAGCGGGCCATGACTTTGACTACTATGCTAAGCAACAGTAGGTGGGTTCCTAACGTTAAAAAGGCTCATAAATTTTGCCGAATAAATTCGCTTTGACTACTCCCACCAGAGCCACAGCCGGTTGGGATGGCTGCCCTTCCGCTGTGTTTGGTTGATCTATTCTGTGTGATATTTTCTATCTGCGCATGCTTTGCGTTCAACCCGACGTGCTCATCAATCGCGCGCGCCCAAAAATCATATAAGCCACCAGGACATCAAATTCACCGGTTTATGGTATAGTTCCTTATCTTATTAAAAGTTGGTGTATTTGGTAGTGTTTCCTATCGTTATACAGCTCTTCGCGATAATCCGCGATGGTTAGTTTCCTAAGCTTCCACATCCAAGTTGGTGAGTCGTGTCCCCTCGAGACCAACACAACGTATTTTCCATAACGTGCCGAGGCTCCTCCCGGGTATCTCGCGTAACTCTCGACGTAGAGATTATTATGTGGAAGAAGCGACAAGTCACTGACCGCGATGTGGTGCCACATCGGCGAGGTGACTTTCTTTGAAGGAGCTGCAAATGTTTAGAGGATACTATGATCCCTCCTTCTCTCCTACCTGTTCCCTTTGTATTATCACTATGTCAGTGTGGAAAAATATGCACATGGTCAACCCATGTGTCGGCAACAATATCAAAATTTTGAGGAAATTTTGGGAAAGTCTTGTTGGTTTCCGAACACATCTACGCTAATTCGTATATCAACTCTTATAGCGAGTAAGGAAACTCCTGAGCTGAACTGAGGAGAGCGAACATATATTCCGACACTGCAATACGGGTAGCATACAGC
>NW_003210583.1:79632-84652 GCF_000006405.1 Perkinsus marinus ATCC 50983 | reverse complement strand
CGGTACCCAATTCGCCGTGGCATCCACTCACCTTGCTACTCTTGTTAGCAATGGTGTCAACTTTGCATCAGGCCAACGAACTAGGCCCGAGATTTTTATTATTGCACGGTTGGCTGCAAGACCACACTGCATGGGGGCGATTGCCGCATCAACTTATTGCGCGCTACGGCGGAGAGGCTGTTTTGTTGGGTAGGGGTATGCTCCTGCGGAAGTAGTTGTTTATTGACCATCAGATTTCCTCGGGATGGGCCGATCGCCCGACCCCCCTGAGGTGCAGGACCTAACGCCGGACCTTCTGCTGGAACAAGTGGAGTCCTGCGTTCGGAAGATTGGATGGTTCGAAGACAATCCCGACCGCAGAATTGTGAGTCTTAGTATGTTAGATGCAGTCTTATGAAGGTCTTGTTTGGTCCAATCTCGACGGCAGCGTTTTGTTGCTTCCGCTCAACTCGACAACTCCGAAAAATTATCAGGTTGCGATGATCTGTGGAGATTGAAGAGCTTATGCTTTAGGTTGTTGCTGGTATGTCGCTCGGCGGCGGCATAGGTTTGAGGTTCGCAGTTCGCCACCTTGATCTCATAGCGCGCGTTGTACGTTGAGCACGCCGCCTCCCTATTGAGTTCCCTTTCTTTGCAGGTCCTAGTGGCCCCCTCTGCTCTACCTGATACACGCACGTTGTCCATCGTACACTGGGCAGGCCGAGGCCTCACCGAGTAGTTCAGCGAAGGTCTTGACAGGCGTGACCTCACTTCAGGCGTATCGGCTTGGGCAGGCCGCCACGTCAGCTCAATCCAGCCGAAGCCATCTTCAAGCCTGTTGTATCCGCAGTCGGCCGAACAGCAAGGCTACTTGACAGGGGCCGTCGACGAGGTTTGCTACATCGTATAGCATGCAATGCTAACCTTGTATGTCAATTCTTTCTTCACCAGCGCTAATGGTGATAGCATATATAGGTTCAGCACGCTCCCAACTACGGTTGCTCATGGGAGCATCCCCAAAAACTAGCTGGTCACGGAGTTCCTCTATCACACATCTCTGCTGGCCTCGACTATGTGGTGCAGCCTCATCTATCAAAGTGAGTCAACAGCGTAAGTCCCAATGTCATGCTCTAGAGGCTCGCGATGTAGGTACATATGTGGTAGAAGAAACGGTGTGCATCTCCTTCGGTGGTCCACTATGACGCATGAGTGGATGTGCACTAATGTTGACTCTTTGAATTTGGACAAGTCGGTCGCGCTAGTGATCTGTTCTCATCGCACTCGTCGTGGCGTCGTTTCAGCTATCCCCAACTGTGGATCGATGTGAAGCATAATACACACTATGTGGAGCGCATCGATGATCACGTGAGGCCATTGACTGCTCTCTACAACCCTCTCTGTATTGGTAGGTGCTTATGCACGACGGGCAGTGGATTAGGCCTAGGAGCCTATCGCAGAGCAGTCGGCTGTGACAAGTACACCGCCACTGCCAACAGCATTATTGCTCAGACGACCAAGTATCTAACACTGTTCGATTTCATGTGTGCTTTTGGGTTTCCTCGATTGGTATGGTTTGTGTTACGTCGAATGACAACACTGCATAGAGAGAAGACCTCTTGGTGGGAGACGAAAATCTCTCATTGATATACCCACAGCAGGTCAGTCCTTCCATTCTCTGTGTCACGTGATTGCAATGTGCTGTACATGTGTTCACAATCAGAGAATCACCTCTTCGCTTCGTTTACTCAAACAATGATCTGCAAACGGTATGGTTTTTGGATGCAACTGAACCCATGCGAGTGATACTCTTCACATTAAATCCCGATACCGCTATCTGTATTCCGTTGAGTTTTGAATCCATTCGCTTCTGCCGGGAGTGACAGGAGCTGTGTGAGGGTTTCCTACTTTGTTAGTGTAGCGGCATGGTCCTACACTGTAACAACTCAATCAATATCTTACTACGAGAAGCATCGAATCTGTTGCATGTACATAACATCATCGGCATCTCTGAGTGTATAATCACAGTAACATGATACTTTGATGGTTCAGCGTCGCATACTGCCTTCGTTGCATACGCAATCTAAAAGTTCTCTACAGTAGCGGCCCATCATCACCATGCTCGGCGTTGGTGTGTCTACTGGCGGGACCAGTAGGAGGAGGCTGCAGCCTGGGGACAACCCCGGTAGCCGAGGCCAGACCACCAGACCGCATCCGAACCTAGTGAATGAAAGAAGACACTTGAAGACGGCCCCGACAGAATGATCACCCACTTGAGCCGTCGAGTCGGTCGAATCTTCATCTTCATCGTCAATGCCGAGCAAGTCGGGTACACCGCCCCCGCCTTCTCCTGAGCTCTCACTGCTCCTAGGAGACTCTATGCTCTGCAAGCAGGACACATCCTTCCGATATAGTGCTGACCAATGGACCCACCCTGAGCTCTTCCCCAGTCTCGTCGAACTTCTTGTGCTTGCCCACGTTAGATGAGTAATGCTCAAGTTGCGGGGCGTCGTCGAAGCTATAGGAGGCCACATTCGAGCCACTCCTGCTTCATCACTCACTCGTCAGGGTTCATATCGTCAGTGGCACTAACAGCAAGCCTAGCACTGCGACCAATCGTCGAGTACTTCACGTATCTGCGACGACGGAGTGAATCTCTACGACCACTGGCTCCCTACTCCAGCGTCTCGAAGCCATAGTTGCCGATAGTATTCTTCCACCTCTCTGATCCAGACACATAAGTTCCACCAAACATGAGAGCTACCAGAAATCCGATAATCATCAGGGTTGCTACAGCGCCTGAGAAATGGTGACACGCTGGTAGACGAACAAGAAGTGTCACCCCTGGAGAATGGACTGTGGCTAGGACAGGGCACTCGCTCCTTTTGAGGACGCCATCCCCCTTCACACGTATCCCCGACAACCTTTCTGTAAGCATCAGCAAAGAACATGCCAGAGGAAGTACACTGCATTTCAGCAGGGGTGAGCACCTGCGCAATGGTGGGGTACAAGGCCTCAGCCACCTGAGCTTACCGCATCAACGTCTACAGGCTTGCAGTCGACGCTGCCGATCTTCCGGGCGAAGCCGAGCTCACAGTCAAAGTCCTCTTTCGTACAGGGACAGTTATGGCGTATTACAGGCCTCTCAAATTTCTCACCTGCAAGCCTTCGAAATATCTCTACTAATGCGATGGAGTTTCCCCATCACTATGCACATTTCCCACAGTACAGCACATGGTTCTATCATCGGCGGTCTGTACGACACAACGAGACCCCTCACCATTGAAGCACTCAGAGTCCTTCTTCCGTCTGACGTAGCTGATGACTCTACCCAGCAGACAAGCATCGCCAGTAGTCCTGACTAAGCTTATACCACAACCAACGAGGTTGGCAAGCTGGAGGAGCACCTCCCATCACTCGGTATCCACGTTTCATAGTCACTGCCGGCTGAGTCCGCCGCCCACGCGCCCTGGCATGGAGGTTGGCCCAATGTATCGAAATCGATGTGGTAGAGAACACCTGCATAAACTGGAGTCCACCTTGGGAAAGCTCAGAAACGCGACTTAGTCTACTCAGTCCAAGGCAAGACACTTGTTTTGACTTCCTATTTGTGCGATATGAATGCTAACACAACGGCCATTCATGCAGTGCGTATTTCCAAGACTATCATAATATTCACGATCGCATCTACGGCAACAGCTGGGAGATGCCCCGTGTTCTGTACGATCAATACCCAACCTCATTGTCACTGTGTTGACGTACTCGACAGTTGAAGACCACTTTCTACACTGCGCGATGGTGGTGGTCTTATACGTACTACATCAGTGTTAGGATATGAGTTCGCTTTCTCCAGCTGAATCCAAGCGCTTACACTCGAATTCGGGTAGAAGCGTACAAAAATCAATAAGAATTTCTCTAAATTTCTCACAGACACATGTAGCCGACCATGTGCATGTTTTTCCACGGGAACATGACCAAACGCGACGACTACGAAAATACAACTGTTGCTCCCTCACCCTCCAATGCGACCTCCTACCAGCATCACTTCGTGTACCATGCATCAAGAACTTCGTGGAAGTCGAAGTCGGCTCAGTGACGATGTTGTCAACGGCCATTGCGTGCTCGGACACATCAAAGTCGTACCTGACAACTACTGATCTTGTTGCTAGGGATCACGAAACTACCAGCTGTGGCCTTCATTCCAAGAGAACACCACTTGACGAGTTTTGTGAATGTCATCAGCCATCACGACCAGACCTCCGTGGTCGCCGAACTCGTATATGTAGGCACCTGCCCAGCAGCAGTAGTGCTATCCACAACATACTTTGTTCGTCTCTGTTGAGCTCGGAAGTTTCCTCACTAATTATAGGAGTTTATATACGAATGAGCGTACAAGTGTTCAAAAAACTAGCGAAATTTTCCCATTTTTTTTCGAAATTTACATATTTTCACCGATACTTGTATTAGGCTATGTGCATATTTTCCCACACTATTGCCCATACATCGACTTCCCCTTCGACACACCTTTGTGCGCTTCTATCCAAGTAAGACCACCATCACGAGAAAGGTAGGTGTTCACCTCGTCATTTTCAAAGCGCAGATAGGGACCAACGTTGCCTGCAACAACTCAACTACATATACTAGCAGTGTTGGAGTAGGAATATATGTTCGCTTTCCTCAGCTGAGCTTGGGAGTTTCCTATACAGTGTTGGAGTAGGAATATATGTTCGCTTTCCTCAGCTGAGCTCAGGAGTTTCCTATACAGTGTTGGAGTAGGAATATATGTTCGCTTTCTTCAGCTGAGCTTGGGAGTTTCCTATACAGTGTTGGAGTAGGAATATATGTTCGCTTTCTTCAGCTGAGCTTGGGAGTTTCCTATACAGTGTTGGAGTAGGAATATATGTTCGCTTTCTTCAGCTGAGCTTGGGAGTTTCCTATACAGTGTTGGAGTAGGAATATATGTTCGCTTTCCTCAGCTGAGCTCAGGAGTTTCCTATACAGTGTTGGAGTAGGAGTATATGTTCGCTTTCCTCAGCTGAGCTCA
>NW_003210583.1:78005-79532 GCF_000006405.1 Perkinsus marinus ATCC 50983 | reverse complement strand
GCTTTCGTCCTTTCCCGCCTTCCCACGGCCATGCTGACGACCCATACCAAAACTGGCGTCCTCAGTTTCCTGAGATTCAAAGTGAGCAGACTGGTGAAGTTGCTAACTCCAACAACTCACGCCCTCAACGGAGATATCCTCATCGTAACCGTCATTGTCGAGATCAGTGTCCATGAAGTTGGCCATGTACACTCCTTCAAGGGAGAGTACTTTATCGAATTCACAGTCACCATTGCTGCCTCGAACCTTGCAATAGTGAAATGCACCCACTACATTATCGTCAAAGCTTCATTCCGTTCGGGAATATTTCTACACTGTTGTTCACTCCTACAATGGAGTATAGTTTCAACACCTTCAGTTATCGGGAGTTCGAAATTCAACTTTGAGTAATATCAACATAATAACGATGTGAATCGATTGACACCAACGTTTTAGAAGCGTTACGTAGTCTACAACTATACTCTCTAAATCTAGATATGCATAACTGTTTGGTTCGCACTGTTATGACTACCAGGAACAATTCAGTGCAAGTGGAGTTCAGAAAAAGGGTCGAGACCCCTAAACAAGGCCACAACGATCAAGGCAAGCTCACCTGCAGATTGTGGGTTAGACTGATATCAAGCCTAGTGTTTAACCATACTCTCAAATTGAAGAAATTTCATATATGCATAACTGTTGTGTAATAAGATGCATGACCCAGCCATGACGATCCTACATTGTTTGGTAAGCTGAGACTGTATCGGACCCCATCCTTGTCACTGACATAGACATTGCCGACTCCACCACTGCCAGGAGAGTCATGATTCACATGAAGCATTACAGCACCTATAAAGGGTATGCCTCGTACGGCTCTAGTAAAGCTACCTTCACTGGTGTCGAGTATAGTGTAGCTTTTCTCTTCTAGTTTCACAGGCAGCCTAGCTGCAGTGAAGTGTTCACCACCGTCAGCTGACACCATCAACTTGACACTCTGGGAATCTGAACGAAAGATGGTATGAATGGTCGTAGTAGTAGTAGTAGTAGTAGTAGTAGTAGTAGTAGTAGTAGTAGTAGTAGTAGTAGTAGTAGTAATAGTAGAAACAGTAGTAGAAATAGTAGCAGGAAAAGTAGTAAAAAAGTAGTAGGAAAGTAGTAGTAAAAGTAGTAGAAAACATAGTGGTGGTGGTAGTAGTAGTAGTAGTAGTAGTAGTAGTAGTAGTAGTAGTAGTAGTAGTATTACTTTTATCAACTAATTTGGCCACGAAAATGAAGCCATTACTGATGAGGAATTTATTGCCTTGTGAGACGGCCTGGTAGAAGGTATGCCCTGATCGAAGGACCAATGTTGCTCAGTGTGGGAAAGTATGCACATGTGTCAGGTGGAAAAATTCCGATAAAATTCTCGTTGGTTTCTGTACATTTTTATCCGAGCACTTCTTCACCTGCAACTGAGGTGAGGGTATATATATTCCTACTCCAACACTGAATCTCTTCCGATGACCTACCCATGTCGTCACTGTAGGCGAAATCAACACCGGCGGACCAAAG
>NW_003210583.1:66893-77905 GCF_000006405.1 Perkinsus marinus ATCC 50983 | reverse complement strand
TACGACTTGAACGTGCAGAAACCAATGAGAATTTCTAACTTTTATCCCCATGAGTTGACCATGTACATATTTTCCCATACTGTAATGGGATGCGAACTAAAGGCTTACGTAGCTGAGCTACTGCTCACAAGAGCGTTTGTGATTTCATCCCAAACGTCACCACCGTTGATCGATCTGAAAATGCAGAGCATGATGTTGCCAGCGGTGGGTGAGCGAACCTGTAGATTCTCCCACGAGTAGTTCTCACTAGGACAACCTTATTGTCAATACCGAGCCATAGCATGTCGGCTACCGCACTGTCGAAGACCTGGGGGGAACTACAGGGGAAAGGGAATGAGCGGTTACTTACGACTTCTTTGACAGACACCTTCTTGTTGGTGGTTTGAAGGGCTGTGGAGAGCAGCAACGTAAGGAGTAGAATGAGCGCTCGCATGGGAGAGGAAATGTATCACGACGACACTGTGGATGACAACAGCGCCTTGGAGCGCGATGGAGCGTTTCTGAGGAGTTATTATACGAATCACGAGTGCAACAGTTTTAACCAGTAATACAACCAGAAAGCCCCGGGAGTAAGGACAGGATGGACTGTAGTAGTATTTGTATACTCAGTGTGGACTACCGTCATGAACCTTCACAGTGTTGGTAAGCTCAGCAACTACTGAGGCCATGTGAAGACCATGGGTAAAATTTGTACTACTTATGTATTACACTACGTAATGAACGCTTCTATGTAAGCTCAATATAATCGTGCGTGAAATATTCACATTATCGTATCTCTTAACCCATCCTTAATTATTATACCACCCACTTCATTAGACTCACCTCCACATTAACATACCATTTTTGGGGCGAGCGAGAGTAATCTTACGCTGTATTCGGAGAGAAAACGGCGCATGATGATGGACAGTTAAAGTCTGTATGCTATTTGTAAGTTACGGAATGGGCTAGTCTAAAGTTCGGAAAATTATCAACGCTTTTGCATGGAATTCAATTTTAGTGATGACGACACATCTAAAGACTACAGTGTGTAAGGCCGCAGTAAAATGCGCTTGAGCCGATTACCTTCAGAATTTTGACGAAGGGTAGGATATGAGGATTTCTAATGTGGTAGATCTAGACTCAACATCAAGCCTGAAGATATAGATACATTATTAATACGAGTGGGAGTTGATAGGCTGAAGACAATATTATCACATACAATACGTTGAGCACCTCATCATCACTTGTATCATTATATTAGCATAGCATAGTAGCTAGCATAGACTTTAGCACAGCTTGTAGGATATTGTGCAATAGGAACGATTGTGGAGGGTCATGAGTAGAGGAGAACAAGGTCCTAGTCAATAGTAACCCACTCGTCACACTAGTGTGGTGATGATAGTTTACTTTCATTAATGCTTCTGCTATACTCCTCCATAGGGGCTTTGGGATGCTGAGGTTATTACTGGTGATTTTGGTGACACTTTCAAGAGCCTATGAGGCCTGGAAAGAAGGCTGTGGTAAGAAGAGTAGGAGAGGTAGAGGGAGTTGTTTTACTCTATCATAGAGCAACACACAAGTAAAGGCGTTAGTGTTTATCTGATTTTAAATCAGACATTTTGTCTAAGGAGTTTAATCAGTCAATACACTCCCATGATGACATACCACTCGTAGGTTCGGACAACTGACCATATCCATATTCACGTTAATGCGGATTTTTGGGAATCCTATACGGGGAGTATGTAGTTCGTGAGTAGACTAAGTTGAATAGAAGGTTCCCTCAATTTTGAATCCCTTCCGAAATCCACACTGATAATGGTTGTCATACCAAAACAGCAATGTGGTATCACCTAGCGAGGATGGATTCGGCCGTTCCCCTGTGATGTATGGCTTCTCAGGGTTGTTCCCTCCGCGGCTCTTCGGTATACATTTCCCACCAGAGCTTCCACCCATGCCTGTACTCGAATCCTCCTGGCCACGAGGGGTCGAGTCGACCCCGCGGTCGGTGGTCGTCACCTTATTGGGACAGCACTTCGATGACTGGATCGATCTGTTGGCCTGCAAGATGGGTGGAACACGTCGCATTCCGGCTGTCATTATCAACGAATCAACGCTAGAATGCAAACTGCCATTCACCGGTAGTTCTACTGCGGGGGCGATCTGGTTGAGCTTGGAGACCTTATCGGAACCCCCGTACCAGACCGACGAGGTTGCTATATTGATTCGCCCTCCTGCCGACTACCGTGCAGTGACTCCCCGACATGCATCGACGCGAGGGCTGGCCAAAGTGTGGATCGATGGCGTTAACTTTCCCGTTCATATCAAGGAGATTGAATCGCCCCCGATGTGTATCTTTGGAAATCGAGGGCAGAGCGAAGTCGAGTTCGTCAGTGCCACGCGTGCGTGGTGTGAGGTGCCGCCTACGAACTCCTCAGGTGGGCTCTCCGACTGACTCCTATCATGGTTGGAGTGTTAGTATCGTTACGGCACTAGGTGTGTGCAATCCTGAGAATTCATAGACGAACGAATATCGATAGTCACGATCAAGTTTTCGTCGCTGATCAGAATGTCTGAAAATTCTGAATTTCAGGCTCCGTTACATTGTGGATAGGGTCCGAGCTGGTCCCTGGCAACGCCCGAGAGTTTGGATTCACGTAAGTGGTTTGTGGCTATGGTTTGACTGAGCACTTGAGCCTAGGACTCTCGAAAGTATGAGTAATATATAGGTGGCTGTGTGGTCTAGTGGTATGATTCTCGCTTAGGGTGCGAGAGGTCCCGAGTTCAATTCTCGGCACAGCCCTTATGTCAATTGCTTTATTCATCATCCTTGCATCGTTATCATCATCCGTAACAGGTACTGGAGCGAAGCCTTCATCGACACCTTATCCCCTGACTCATACCCATGGTCAATAGGCACAGGCTTCGCGTGGGTCACCGTGGTAGGTCGGATTCCCCCACACCCATTATCATCTACGCATCTTCACTAGGTCGGCCAGGACTTCCCTTACATGTATCCACCGCTGAATTGTTCATTCTATGCTGGAGTCCAGCGTGCCATGACCACGGTCTTATTGAACAGTACACACGCCAAAGTGCAATTGCGGTCCCCAGGGTACCTTCGCTGACTCCACTGAAGCACTGTGTGCCTCAATTCTCGTTGCTTGGCAGGTTCCCTGTTGTGATAGACCCGCTTGAGCTCCGTTGTTGGGAATCTAACGAGCTGGTCTCGGCTGCAGGAGTACCAACAGCAGTGTTCACTTGGATGACCATCCCGACGGTCGAACGAACATCTCCTGGTGAACGGGGCACAGTCTTGTGAAGGCGAATGTGATTCAGATACTGTTATGTTTGGGAGTGGTGCGAATGTCACGGTGGTTGGGAGGAACTTCTCGACCTCGGAAGACTTTTCTTGTATGTTCGATGGAAGGTAAGGAAACGAGGCTTTTCCCTTGTTGCAGCAGTACTTGTCTCAGGTATATCGTTGAAGCTTTGTTCTTGAACACATCTGCATGTGAGTGCCAACTCCCAGTGGGAGTAGGCGCTGGTCTTGAATACGGACGGGGAACTATCACGGTATCGCTGGACAAAGTAAGAGCCCTGACTGTTGTGTTTCCTGTGGAAGGCTCGGCACAGGTACATTGGGCGGCTCCTATTGGTATTGCGATAGTGTATGAGTCGGAGTCGCCGCCCCCAGCTGTAGTTCTACCTCCAGTATGGCCTCAAGTAGTCTATGAGCGTTCCAGCTTCGGCATTCATGTCCTACTAATCAGGCCTCGGAGACTATTCGTGCGCCGTATAATCAAACGAGCTCTAATATAAGTGGTCTACAGATGTACAAGGCGAGCATTCTGGCAAGCAATCTCCAGCCGACTTTGATTAACTCGACTAGCATCCTTCCCATGTTGTATAGCAGTTGGGTGATTAACATCTCGGAGTACCCGGTAGTCCGCTGTGTGCCGTCCATGGGACTCGTTGATGGCAATACTACGGTGCACTTGTATACATCGAAAGGGAGTGGCTTTCCGGGCAGAGCTGATTTCCTTATTGTCTGTCGCTTTGGTGGTATATCTACTCCCGGGAGGTGGAATGCAACCTATCGGACCATCGATTGCGAGACCCCGCTCGTGTCTACTACAGGACCGCGCAACGTTCAGGTAGGGGCCGCACGTGGTCATTGCTTCCTTCGTATGCACTGAGTCAGGTGAGCATGGACGCGGGCCTCACATTTTCTTCGATCAGCGACTCAACTGCGACATTTTACTATCATCGATATCCTGAGTTCAGCCTTATATATCCCCCAGTTGGTTCCGTGGTTGGTGGCGAATCGGTGGTGGTATCGGGCAGTCACTTCCCGAACGTCTCTACTACGGTGATCTGTCGATGGAATGAGATAGTGGTCGTGATGGGCCGCCTTGATTGGGGAACGTCTACTTTCCGCTGCGGAGTGCCCTCGAAGTTCCGTATCAGACCTTTCTCGCCCACTGAGGCTGATGAGCCGGGAACTCCATTGGCTCTGGAAGTGTCTTTCTCGAGGGCCCCAGTGGCATTCTACAGCGTACAAACGTCCGTTGGATTCAGTCAGTACGGTTTGATATCTCCACAAGAGGCTTATTACGTGCTGTCCCCGAAGCAGACCCTGGCTTCTTTTGGCGGGGCTAACATAACCATTCGAGGAACCAACTTCGTCACAGGTCTTCCAGAAGGATTTGCATTATGCAGGTGAGCTAGGTGGCACCTGCTTATAATCGTACGTTGACTTGGTTTCGTCGAGTCGCTATCGTCTAGTGGTTAGGATGTCACGTTGTGGCCGTGACAACCCCGGTTCAAATCCGGGTAGTGACTTCTTTGCCGTCGTATGATATTTCGTTCAGGTTTGGGACCATTGAAGTACTAGCACATGTAACTAACTCGACATCTCTGTGGTGTTTGGCACCCTCCTTAGCAGAAGTGAGCGGATCCCTGAGTCGAATTATCCCCATTTCATCTCAGGTTGACCCTATTGCCACTGCACCCGCAGATGTGTTTGTGCAACTCTCGTTCTACCTGGGCTACAGCTATTCCCCAATACGAGTGAATTACCTGATCATTAGAGCCCTATTCCGGAAGCTTTCTCTAATCAGGCGACATTTTCGTATGTCGGCGACTTTGTCGTTGAGGCGTTATTGCCTGATATGGCCATGTCCGCTGGGGGTACTTCAATCCTCATCACTGGTAGCAGATTCGCCGACTCGCCCGGTCTTGGGTGCAAATTCGGCAACGGCACAGTACCGGCGAACTTCATATCCTCACGGGTCGGTTATTTAATCCCGACTTGTGTGTACCTCCCAATGAGAAAGCCTTTCGCATTCAGATGATGCAATGCACGACTCCGCCTCTAGTGGTGGGAGTTCACCCCTTGCTGTTGACTCTCGATGGGACACACTACGTCCCTACCGGCAAGAATATCACAGTACTACCTCCTCCTACGCTTGAGAGTCTCCATCCTACACGGGGGTACTTCAGTGGTGGAACTGAGGTTCTGATTGACGGTGAGACCGCTGCGGTTCGGGTGCATCTGAAACGTCCTCTCTCATTCAGGAACTAACCTTTTGAACACGATCGAGTTACAGTGTCGGTTTGGCCAGGCCGCACTACCAGCGAAAGACTGGTTGAACACGGAGCGAGTTGAATGTGTCGTGCCTCATTGTGATGATGCCATGGGAGGAGATCCTCGGGGAGACGCTTGCGAGGGTACCGTACAGGTAGATGAACGCCTATCAGAAACGCATTTGGTTCAACACTCTACGTTGCGGTCAGGTTATGCTGTCATTCGACGGTAAGGATTACTTCGGCAATCTCACTTATGAATACGCCCGACGGCAAAGGGTCTTGGACGTGCTCCCTTTCCCAGCGTGGAGGTGGGATGAGTCAACGAATGTGACTCTGGTTGGCTCTGGTCTGAGTTGGCCAGTATACTGCCGTTGGCTCGATTTGACTATCACTCAGGCGCTGGAGGTGAGCACCACTGCGCTCGCCTGATGAGGTCGATGAGTGTTGATACTGTAGGTTGGTACATACACTGACCCGGCAGTTCCCGCCGCCGACTCGTATGCAATTTGCATCGCTCCGCTGTTGCCACAGCAGCGTCGGCTCACGAATGGCATCGAGATTGATAGCCTCTTAGGGTGGGTCAGTCCACTGAGCCAATTGCGTTACTTATTTACTGTTTATGGATAAGGTGGTCAATGCAGGTATTTGGAAGTGTCAGCGAACAGCATAGACTTTACGAGGGATAGGACTCAGTGGTTGTTTTATTCGCCTCCGATCGTCACCAGCATCACCCCTTCTACTGTAGGTCTACATGGAGAAGGGGACTCTCTTGGTCTGTGATGTGAATAGATCAATCGTCCCGTGGGGAATCGTTTATTGTATCTTTGCGAGGTCTGGCTAGCTCATGCTTTAGTCTGCGGGGGAAAGCCTCCTCCAGCGGGTAGCTCCTTGGGGTTTCTGATTTATCCTTACAACTCGTGTAATTGGACAGTGTGGGAAAGTATGCGCATGGTCAACTACATGTTGTTGGCAATATGAATATTTGGAGGAAAATTTGGGAAACTCTCATTCGTTCCTGTACATTGCGCAAGTCCAATTCGTGGGTGAACTCTCATAACTAGGAGGTAACTGCGCAGCTCAGGAAAGGGAAACACACTCTGTAGTTTGGAAACAAATTTAGTGTTATAAATCCTCATTATCCTCAGGTCTGGCACAACCTCACCCTGCAAGGAAGCCTCCTCATTCACGGTAGTCACTTCCGAGTGATAGTCTCTGGAGAAGTTGTGTGTAAATGGTGGTGAGCAGGGCGACTTTTGTACCCGTGTTGGAGTAGGAATATATGTTCGCTTTCCTCAGCTGAGCTCAAGAGTTTCCTATACAGTGTTGGAGTAGGAATCTATGTTCGCTGTCCTCACCTGAGCTCAGGAGTTTCCTATACAGTGTTGGAGTAGGAATATATGTTCGCTCTCCTCAGCTGAGCTCAGGAGTTTCCTATACAGTGTTGGAGTAGGAATATATGTTCGCTTTCCTCACCTGAGCTCAGGAGTTTCCTATACAGTGTTGGAGTAGGAATATATGTTCGCTTTCCTCAGCTGAGCTCAGGAGTTTCCTCACTAACTATAGGAGTTTATATACGAATTGGAATAGAATTGTATAGAAACCAATGAGAATTGCCCAAAATTTCCTCACAATTTTCATATTGTCATCAACACATGTGCATACTTTGTCCATAGATGCTTTGTCCATAGTGAGTTTTGTCATTTCCCTACAAGGTACGATGCAGCTGGGCAAGAACCTGAGATCGTCGTTGCTTCGTATCTCTCGCGAGATGCCCTGCGTTGTAAGCCGTTGAAGCCGCCCATCTCGCATTTCGAGGGGACGGGAGTTGGCGAAGTTAAGGTTGAGGTTGGCCTTACTCCAGAAGCGTACTCTGATTCTAATAAAACTGTCCTGGTGAGCTGCTGCTGCTTCTACTACTGCCAGCGGTGTTGTGATGATCGTGGTTTAGACAATTAATCGACCACATATAGCTGAGATTTCACACTCCTCGGGACCGTTTTTGGGAGGGAATCTCATCACCTTGCATGGGACGGGTTTTCAGTATGTCAACGGCTCTGGTGATGCAGAAGTAGGTCTGCATTTTCGGTGGTAGGAAGAATTGTATACTTATGTTTATTAGGAGGTTCACTCACTCTACGTCATCATTGGTGACACGCCTGTTCGGGCGGAAGCAGCTCTCGTGAATGACACGATGGTCACGGTACGGTTACCGGCAGTGCCACACTTTATACTCCCTCCCACTAGGCTTGAAGTCAGCCTAAGCCACAATCTGCAGGTGAGCTTGGTTTTATCGTTGGGGCCTGTTTAGGGGTGTCGACCCTTTTTCTGAACTCTACTTGTACTGAATTGTTCCTGGTAGTCATAGCAGTGCGAAGCCAACAGTTATGCATATCTAGATTTAGAGAGTATGGTTGTAGACTACGGAACGCTTCTAAAACGTTGGTGTCAATCGATTCACATTGTTATCATGTTGATATTACTCAAAGTTGACTTTCGAACTCCCAAAAATCAAAGGCGTTGAAAATGCTATTCAGCATAACGATTCGCTTCACACTGTAGTTGCATATTCGTGAAATAATCGAAATCTGGGATTGTACTAGGATTCAGCTCATGTAACTGTTCAGGATCGGTTGTTCACAGGCCGGCTGGAATTGGGAGGTACGGAACCGGAAATTCTCAAGGAGTAAGTGTGGACTACTGTGGGGTATTTTCCTTTCCTCTTTGGTCAGATATGCGTATGTTGATGTACCTATTGGGATGTATTACCGTCCAGAGGTTCATCAGGATGGTGTACCGAGGGCGTGCCCGGTGGGGCACTTCTGCAAAGGAGGGTATGCGCGAAACCTTACCGTTTCTCCGACAGCGCCACAGTGAGAAAATGCGTGTTGTGATTTGTGGGAGGAGTTTTGAGTGTAGATTTGCTACTCCTTGTGCGGCGGGTTACTACCAGAATCTTACTGGCAATTGGACTTGCGAGATCTGCCCGATCGGGGCCCAGTGTGGGGTTAGCGCCGCTAGAGCTCCGGAGAGATGCCCTCAAGGGTAAGGGCCCCCCTCTGTCGTGAACGGTATGCTCTATCAGATACGTTTGTTGGGATAAAGAAGGTAACGATCAGGAAATTGCACTATGTTCGGCCGGTTTAGTATGTATGGAAACTCCTGCTACTGCGAGAACTGTCGAGGTCAACCGCTCGACTGGTTTACGTTCTGTTAGCATTATACGCCTGTTCAGATACAAGGAGTTCGGCGGCGGAGGCTGAGTGAGCATCGCAGACTGGTGGAACTGCCGGTCTCGGTAGAGACCATAGACTGCCCTGAAGGGTTCTATTGCCCCCCTGGCATCGTGGGGATGAGGACAGCAGATGGCGATATCATAATTAGCGATAACGTGAGGAAATCTAAGGCTCTTCTGTTGCTATTGTTTTTAAGATTCCCGCATGCTCGATTCCTGGAATACTGTGTATGGGAGGGTCGACGGTCCCATTGGCATTGGAGGCCTCGTCCACTGCTGGGTATTATGTTAGCGAGAATAGTAGTCGGCTGTTGCCCTGTGCTGTGGGGTAAGTACTGGTTGAGAACTATCACGCTGTTAGGTTGACGATCGGATTTTCTCAGGTTTTCATGTTCGACGACTCGGTCAGTAGGAGGGTACCCACAACCGTGCCCCTCTGGTACGTACCAACCCTCAGCAGGCAGCTCCCTTTGTAGCACTTGCACTGCTGGTGAGAATTGGGAAGCGAATATTAGTGTGTGAATACAGTGCGAACCATAGAGTTATGCATATCTAGATTTAGAGAGTATGGTTGTAGACTACGTAACGCTTCTAAAACGTTGGTGTCAATCGATTCACATTGTTATCATGTTGATATTATTACTCAAAGTTGACTTTCGAACTTCCTGAAAATTGAAGGTATCACTTCCCATAACGCTTTGGTTCATATTGTAGGTACTATATGTGCTTTTGAAGGATCGGCTTTCCCGTCGCTATGTCCGGCCGGTCGAGTATGTGCATATGCTGGTCGGTCGCAGCCTAGTTACATGTGTCCAGCCGGAAGCTATTGCCTACCAGGAGTGTTAACTCTGAACACACTCGCTGGTATTGATGCATTGTAAGTGGCAGTAGAGCGTGTAGGATTGATGGTGATGGGGGTGGCCAGATATCTTCCTGTTATATGTGGCAACGGTACGTACTGTATGCCTGGTACGACGACAGGGGTGGTTGATGACTTGGACCCAACAGCGCCACGGAAATGTGTGGAAGGGTAGTGTGTGCCTAGTGACTGATGGTGGCGTTACGCTGTTGGTAGATACTTTTGTAGAGCGAATGAGACTACCTATAGGGGCCAGGGGGAGTGCCCTGTGGGGCACTACTGTGTGCGGGCTAGTCTGGAGCCTGTGTTAGCACCTAAGGGGTAAGCATCTATGATGATGTTTCTGTGGCTATCGAGCTCAACCAGGAACCTATAATGTTCCCGGGGGGAACTCATTTTGAATTTTCTACGTAGGGCTAGGAACACATTCTTCGAACAGTTTCCAATGTAAATGTCATCATCACATTAGGAACATTTTTTCGTTGTTATCCAACCCTTAGGGGCATAATATCTCAAAATTGCATAAGTCTCTGAGCTCAGCTACTTTGTGGACTACACTGGTGCATATACGCCTTCTAAGTGCAAGCCTGGCACGTACCAGGATGAGATAGGGCAGGTGAGCTGTAAGGCCTGTCCAGACGGTCATGAGTGCACACTGGATGGTGAGGATAGGGAGGAGGGTCAGCGTCATGACCTGTTGTCAATCTTGTCTGTGAATCGATTTAGTTATTTACATTGAGTATTTGGCATGCAAGGTTTTACAGTGTGAACCGAATCGTTATATAGAGTAATATTTTCAACGCCTTAAACTTTTAGGAGTTCGAGAGTAAACTTTGAGTAATATCAACACGATAACAATGTGAATCGATTGACACCAACGTTTTAGAAGCGTTACGTAGTCTACAACCATACTCTCTAAATCTAGATATGCATAACTGTTTGGTTCGCACTTTAGATCCTTCTCAAGCGCTGGTGTAATCAGACTTTTGCGAGGACTCGTGTCGTGGCGTATAGGTACCTGGGAGCCAGTGGCATGCAGACCGGGAACATACAGATCGATTGGTGATCCTAGTTTCGCTGAGGAGGACAACATATTCTGCCACCCATGCCCGCAAGGGACGTGGAACTACCGAGGGCAGCTGACCAGTGAGCTCATGTGCGAGAACTGTCCGAGCCGGTAAATGGGTTGGGGGTTCCCGATGAGCTCTTTGTTTGTTATTATGGATGCCGCTCTTACTAATAATGACGCGTCCTAGCAAACAGGCGTCGATATCTTCAAATAGTCGAGACCTCAAACACAGCATGCATACTTGCTTAGTTCCGACCAAACTGGGGGAGGCGAATTGATTCTGG
>NW_003210583.1:59838-66793 GCF_000006405.1 Perkinsus marinus ATCC 50983 | reverse complement strand
GCCCCGAAAGAGCAAACTGATTGCACTCCGAACGAGGACGTGAGTTGAGACCGAATCGAGTGGTCCTTGGTCTGTCTGCTTCTCAGGGCGTCTCGTTGTGCTATGAGCTTTCACAGGCGAATGATTGTCCGGAAGGTTTTGCATGCGGCGACTCTACTACGTCATATACACAGTAGTGTTTATGACAGTCTACAGTTTTATCTCATCCTTAATACTTACAACATACTAGTGACAAAATCTCTTTCATTTTATCATTATGATGAAACTTTGGATAAATCTATCTATAATTATAGTGCGAACCGAACAGTTATGCATATCTTAGTTCTCTCTAATTAGAGAGTATGGTTGTAGACTACGTAACGCTTCTAAAACGTTGGTGTCAATCGATTCACATTGTTATCATGTTGATATTACTTAGAGTTGACTTTCGAAATACCAAAAATTGTAGGTGTTGAATATATTACTTTGCATTACGATTTGGTTCACACTGTATATGCCATGTATTTTTTCTAATAATAATATTTGTAGATACGACTACCCGTGTGAAGCGGGCTACTACTGCAAGACGCTGACAGCACTGCATGAGATGAGGTTCTTACTCTGTCCCCCGGGCTTCTACTGTAAGCAAGCTACGGGGGCCAGCAAAAAGGAAGCCAACACTTGCCCTACAAACTGGTTCGATGCGGAGAACATCGAATTCAATTTCAAAATAATATTTAGGTATTGTCCTGAAGGAACTAGCGGCGTAGATATCACTACCGACATGGGAGTTGTCTTGGAATTGAGAAACGTTCAGTCTTGGATGGTAGTAGATAATGAAGGAAATTTCGTGCCCAAGTGAGTGCGATGCTGAGATACTGCTGTGAGTTGCTGTATATGAGCGACAGATACGTGCAACAGAGCGATCCCGACACGGGGTCAATTTGCAGACGATGCAGTGACGAGACATTCGTAAGCTCTTAGACGGTTGAGACTAATACTTGAATGCCCTTGTTGCCAGTGTGGGGGAATGTGCACTTGGTCAACTACATATGGTGGTGACAAAATGAAAATTCTGAGGAAATTTAGGAAAATTTTTTTACTCGTTGCTGTACATTCCTATCCGAATTCGTATGTTATCTCCTATAGTTAGTGAGGAAACTCTTGGCATGAGCTGAGACAGGTGCCACCCTTTTCTGTGAACGCCTCGGGGTGTGCCCCATGTGGTGTGCTGGAGTCGGGCGGTGATGTGTGGGTAGTTAATACGGAGTGGACCACTTTGAAATGCCCTGAAGGTGGCTGTTGATATTCCGATGTCATTCATGGGAGGTTATTCGCATTCAGGCACTTCATCAATTTGGGAATCAACAAAGCCGGAGGATTGCAAACCGATTGGAGTTGTTATTGCCGTTGTTAATCTGTAAGAGATAGCAATTGTTGGGGTTAGCTTAGCGACTTGATGAGGGTCGCTAACAAGTGGTCCTTAGCTAATAATCACCACAGTGAAGTTTCACCTGTTTTACGTGAAAAGCGCGATATTCGCGCTTTGCCGTGGTCGTGAAATATGTTTTTCGCTAGTGTTTTTCATATCACGGGTAAAACTCCAGTAATGAGTATTATAGTGATCATAATGTTTACGCTTGGCTAGCGAGGAAGAAAAGTGTCATAGGAAACTAAGAGTTAGGATGAACACTTGTGTACAACATTTCCTCACAGTAGTGGGAACTTTCATAATGAAAATTCCCACTATGAGGAAATATTTAAAGTTTCACTATCCCGTGAAATTACGTCATGCAACGGTAAGAAGTTGAGGAAAGAAGAAGTATTTGCCGGGCTTTGGCACAATGTAGAGCAGTCTGTGTGTGATGCACTTGCTGCACTGTGGGTCGAGAATTCGCCCATGGTCATTATCTTAGCTGTTCTTAGTTACGCTAACGATACCGTAACGTATCCTGGAACTGGGGAGGAAGTTGCACTATGGGACCCTGAGAGGGAGGTTAAATGGATGGACAGCACTTCGAGGGAATATCAATTGAAAACGACATATAGGTGAGCAGTCGTAGGCAGTGTTAGAGTAGGAATATGTGTTCGCTCTCTATAGTTGAGCTCGGGTGTTTCCTTACTGATTATTGGAGTTTATATACGAGTTAGGATAGAAGTGTACAGAAATCTCGAAATTTCCATATTGTCGCGGAAAAAACACGTAGTTGACCATATACATATTTTCCCATACTGGCCTCGCGGAGCCCAATTTAAGACTACAGTGTGAACTAAACCGTTATGCAAAGTGATATTTTCAACACCTTCAATTTTTGGGAGTTCGAAGGTCAACTCGAGTAATATCAACATGATAACAATGTAAATCGATTGACACCAACGTTTTAGAAGCGTTACGTAGTCTACAACCATACTCTCTAAATGTAGATATGCATAACTGTTTGGTTCGCACTATGAAGTTCCGCTGCCGATAGGGAACTGACCAGGCTGATTGGTTTCGTATAGTCCAGCGAGTGTTCACAGGAATGGTAATTATTGTATCAGATATGGAGAGCCAATAAGTGAGGACGATGAGACTTTAGTTCAGTTCATTGGATTCGACCAACGAAAAGATACGGATAGGAATGTTTTCCACTTTACCAACCTCAAGCTTAATGCTTTTGACATTGTGAGCTGGGGAGGAGCCCTTCCTTGTATGGTCCTGGTCAGGTGCATGTCTATTTGGAATTCTCTAAGATAGTCTCTGGCACAAGGCTGAGTACTAGCCAGAGTAGCGGCCATTATCATATAGTTATATCGTCGAATAAGCTGAGCCCCTTGCAGCAGGAGAAGGGCTATGAACTTCCCAACCATTTGGAGGAGAGCGATGGAGTAGGAAATGTGTTGGGATAGTTACCAGTTGAATGTGTCGGCGACAATATGGAAATTTCGGGGATTTTTTGGGGGAAATTCTCAACGGTTTCTGTACACGTCTGTCCTCCTAAGTCGTATATAAACTCTCGTAATTAGTATGAAAACCCTTGAGCTAAGGAAAGCAAACAAATATATTCCAACACGTTAATTCTATCGGTGGTTTACCGGTCTTGACAGCGCTGTGTTAGGCAGGGTGTGTACATTTTGGATCCTACTACTAGAAAAGTTTAATTTTCCCTGAAAAATAGTTGCCGAGAATTCGTGTGCAGAGGTTATTTTCTACAGAACGACTTTGAAGCAAAAAATTTCTGAATATGAGGCTCTCTTCAATAGTGATATTGCAGGAAATCTGTCCGCGAAAATTTTCGGAAAAAAATAATTGCATTTTTTTGCAAGTGTCCGACCCCGGTATTGAACCTGCGCCCTTCGTAATTAGTTCGATGCAGAATTCTTGGCGAGCTGGTTGTCATTTTAGGAACTGTTCCGGGACTTTGAACTGAAGTTGCTGGCCTTGGAAGAAGACGTTGTGTTCAACATTTCCCTCAACCTTTTGCATGGAAGCCATCTAGAAAATCTGCACTACTTCAACGAAACAGTTAGAATGGATATAATGCGGCCAAATAGGGCACATTGGGGTGAACACGCGGCTTCGTGTGAGCCTGAGAATTATCGTCAGGGTTGCCGAAGACTTTCCTGGCTATCCTTAATAGGGAGTTGCTCAGTGCGAAAGGCTATGAACTCCCGTAAGTATTTGACTTGTCAAAGGGATATGTATAGTGCGTATGCAAATTTGAGAAATGTGTGTTATTTTCCGAGGTTAGTAAGGATCGATCTGAAGCTATATCGCATGAACAATGTAAACCTTGCTATGAACATGTGATAAACCATTAAGGACTGAGATAGCGACAACTTGTTCACTTTCGTGAATTTTGTGATAAACGCGCATTTGATACCCACTGTAGATACAACATGCCTCCGGGACTGGCTGACACTCCTGGCGATCCAAGCATGGTTGTGGATATGGCCAACGAGAAGGACATCACGGAGGATCGGACGATAGCAAGCACTCAAATGCCAGGAGGTCAGGCCTGCCGTACAGCGCAAGAGTTCGGGAAAACATGAACGTGGTCAACTTCATGTGTCCGTGTCGATATAAGAAATTTTGGTACATTTTCATTGGTTTCTGATCTCGCATATCGAGGAAATTCTTCTGAGCTGAGCTGAGATAGTGTGGGAAAATTTGCACATGCTCGACGGCGTATGATTGTGACAACATGAAAAATTTTCAGGAAATTTCTGAAAAATTCTGCCGAGTCTTATTCGTACGAGCTCAGGTAGAAGTGTATGGAAATTAGCGAGAATTTCCCAAAATTTTCTCAGAATTCCCATAACCACGTAGTTGACCATACTTTCCCACACTGAGCTGAAGAAAGCGAGCATATATTCCTGAGCGGAAAGGCATGCGTAGTCTTCAGGCACATTTTGGAATGTTATGGAAATCGAGACTGTAGCTCTACCGTGGCTGCCTTTCTTTTCGAGTTGTGATTATTTCGATAGTCACATAGTCATTTGGGATCTTCTGGAGAACCCAGACAAACCAGTTGAGGCGGGAAACTGCAAAATACCTAATAAAGAGGACGTGAAACCGGTGAGATTGGTGGCTGTGTAGGGGATAGTAGTAATCAACACCAACTCAACTTACAGAGAGCAGGGACCTATGGAGTAATGTTCCCTAGGATTTGGTAAAAATGGAGGAAATGTCCCTGATGGGGTGATGGCATTTACATGGGAAACTGATTGAAGAATTTGCTCCTAGCCATACGTGGAAAATTCAAAATGAGTTCCCCCTGGGAACATTATAGGTTCCTGAGTGATCCTCTATCACGGGGTCGTTGAGAACACTCAGTCCTCAATTTTGTATTGTACTCGTCAGTGTAGTTACTTAGGTTAGGTTAGCATAAGGGATAGTTGGGCTTCAGGTGCCGCCACTGTTCATAGATCTGTCTACTTTGGAAGTAACGATGGAAGCCAACTCGGATGAATGCAGTCTGATCATACCCTGCCGATATGAGGACCCTATGGTGAACCATTTGAATACTCCCTGGATGTCGGTAGGTTGGTAGAGTAACCGGCTTCTGGTTAGTGAGAGGTTATTGCAGATTGAGGAAGAGACGAAGCTCTACTATCTCACTAGAGACCCGAGGTCATTCGAGGACTTTGCACGCGGAGGAGATCTTTTTGATTCTCTGGTTGGCACTGATAATCTAGTTGGTGTCACGTTGGCATCAGCAGAGCGAGAAGGTAGGGAGAAACTGTGAGGGGCAGTGTTGGAGTAGGAATATATGTTCGCTTTTCTCACTTGAGCTCAGAAGAGTTCCCTATACAGTGTTGGAGTAGGCATATATGTTCGCTTTTCTCACCTGAGCTCAGAAGAGTTCCCTATAGAGTGTTGGAGTAGGAATATCTGTTCGTTTCCCTCAGCACCTGAGCTCAGGAGTTTCCTATACAGTGTTGGAGTAGGAATATATGTTCGCTTTTTCCAGCTGAGCTCAGAAGAGTTTCCTATACAGTGTTGGAGTAGGAATATATGTTTGCTTTCCTCACCTGAGCTCAGAAGAGTTTCCTATACAGCGTTGGAGTAGGAATATATATTCGCTTTCCTCACCACCTGAGCTCAGGAGTTTCCTATACAGTATTGGAGAGATATATGTTCGCTTTCCTCAGCTGAGCTCAGGAATTTGCTCAAATTTTTCGAATTCGAGTGAAAGTGTACAAAAACCAATGATCATCCCTCGGAATTTCCTCAGAATTTCCATTTTCTCACCGGCACATGTAGTTGACCATGTGTAATATCTCCAACACTGGTGAGGGTGGGGTTGAAGGTCTTGATAAATTTTCAGGGATGTACCCTCGTAGTGTGGCCTTTAGTATAGCGTATATGCAGGAAGGGACGGAGTTGAAGAAAATCGTTGAAGCGGGTACGTCGGGGTGTGATACTCGCAGTATTGGAATATATGTTTGCTTTTCTCACGCTGAGCTCACGAGTTTCCTGACTAATTGTAGGAGTTCACATGTGAACCAGGGTAGAAGTGTACAGAAGCCAACGCGAATTTCCTCGGAATTTCCATATTGTCACCGACACATGTAGTTGGCCATGTGCATATTTCCCCGTACTTTCTTATGGCGGTTTATTACTTCTGGTGGTAGGCATTGAATTGAGCGATTTTGACGATGATTACCGCCGACTTGATTACAACTTGACGATCGAATACAAGCCCATGGTCTGGTCGGAGTTGATGAACGCGTTCCAACTTCCCCTCTCAGTGTGAGTGAGAGCTCTCATGCGAGTAGTCGTTTAATAGAATGTCGCTGAGGTCTTCATAGATACTGTGTATTATTCGCCCTCATCGGCGCCGCTGCGGTGGTCGTCACCTGGCTTTCCTGGCTGGTTATGCGTATTGGGGTGAAGCGCGTACAGGTAGGTGGCTGGTACTTTCACCATTGCATAGTATTTTCAGTCCCCACGTTTTCAATTGGCTGAGTGCTTTGAATTTATGCTGTTGTGGCCCATCCAAGGAGTGTGTTTGGCATCACTACTCGTCATGGTGAGCATAATCGTTTGTCCATTCTGGAGTGAAAAATCCCGGATTAGGTACTGTCGATGATCATCAAGCTTGCCTTCACTGATTTTGCAGATCCCTTCCAAGTAGTTGGACACTTTGATATTAAGGTTGTGATTGTTGTTCCAGGGAATCGGCTGTTCATGGCCTCAAGCGGTTGGCACCAGTGGAGCGGCTGAGGGGATGGACGCGGAGACGTGCCGGCAGGCCAGAATGGGTGAGCCTGACTAAGTGCACTGTTAAGCAAACAGTTGAGAACTCTGATGATGATAGTGGTCAAGAAAAAATCACTAGACAAGCTTGAGGACTCTTTGCTGAATCTAGATAGTGTAGAAGTGTGAAGAATGCAGCTCAATTAAGCATAACAACAATATATCACTTAATAATATAACATTATTATATACTATAATTTAAGAATTTAATATTAATATACTTACATGATAATA